>NC_050176.1:43584606-43854606 GCF_008315115.2 Sander lucioperca
TTGAGTCAGGCAGCAGAAGCTGCTGCTATGATTTTCTCCATTAAAACAAAAAACTGTTGGGATTAAAGTTACGCTATGAAAACCACTTGGATTCATATTCTTTTTGTAAATAATGTTACTGCCATAAAAACTAATCGAGCCAACAGTTCAGCTTTTTAAATTTGCCTACAATTGGTGCAGTACGCATAATTAAGTGTTTTTGTAAACAGATCATGGTTTACACAAAAGCATATCTACTTTTGGTCATAAAGTGTAATTAGCCTAGGGGTAGGCTCACATAAAATCATTTTATTTGAAATTAATTTATATGTAGAAATGAATTATGTCTACTGAAACCTTACTGTAAAATAGTGTGGGGGGAAAAATAATTGAATTCTTGAGAGAGGATGAGTTTATGTAAAAACTAAAAATGTGTCTCCGAACTGCATGAGCACGTGCTTCTGCTCAGCCAGCTGCAGCAAGACATAATAACTGGTCATCTGTTAAATCAGTTCATTCACTCCAGTCTTAACATGAATCAGCAGAGAGAGAGAGAGAGAGAGAGAGAGAGAGAGAGAGAGAGAGAACTAAACGTGAGTCAGCGACTTTTCCTCCACCGTGTTTCAGACCAGTCGACCGAGAATAAGTTGTTTACCTAAGGCGTAAAAGGTGGTTAGCTATATGTTAGCTCGTTGTTCAGTCGACAAAACTGGATATATCATACAGAAAAGTTCCCCTGAATTAACGTTAACGTTAACTGTCGCTGTAACCGTCGATGATAGACTTTGAACATGGCGAGACGTGACGTTACTAATTAAGTTAATTGTTAACTCACAGCCTTATCCGTTTGTTTTGATTGTAACCTAGATTAAAACGAACTCAACCCGTTAAAAAACCTAATATTTGCTGAGCAGACAGTCCCAAGTGTACTCTGTATTATTAGCCTACGTCATAACAATAAAGCCCCACTTTTAGAACCGTCATTGTTGCTAGGTTTCTACATTAGCAACACGTCCGCTGTACCAAACCAACAGGTAGGTCTACCGTCTAGCTACAGTAGCAAGTTACTCACTATTTTGCCTAGCTATTTTATTTATTTTTATTGACAAAATGCAATATACAAGTAAACATTAGCACACAGATCAAACATAATTCATACAGAAAAATATGTGATGAACATAAAGTGAGGATATTAAGGACAAATTACATAAAATAAATAAAACAACATGTATACACCACAGGGAAATCATATTCAGTCAGAGGATTTGGAGGGGAAGAAGCTCTATCCAAAAGCTTAATACTTTTTTGTTGTTTAACAAACTGAGTGACTTGAGTTTATAATTCAGTTCTATGAGAAAACGTACTGAATTAGGTAATGAATTAAAAACAATATTTGTGAATAAAACATTTGGCATATGGAATAATGGAATTAATCAGATAAGAGCGCCATTATCTGGATTATTATAGAAACAGATGATATTTCTAAGGTCAAAAGAGTAGACCACATAGTTAGTGGATTCAAAAAAGCAAGCCTCCAAATCTGCCCAAAAAATTATTTTGGATTTTTCATAATCAAATATAGTTTACAAAATGTACAGGAAGTGTCAATGTGTGTAAATTTAGCAATAAGATCATTAGCAGGGTATCATTTTGCTTTGCTTACTGTGGCATTACCATAGTCATTGGTCTGACATAAATCTTGAATAAAATAGGGCCATCTCAGCTTTAAAATAAAGCACATTTCATAATGAAATGGTCGCATACTCTAGCTGAATTATTTCTTAGGAGCTCATACTTTACATGAACATTTCTGCTCTCTCATCCCTGACTGGTGCAGATGGATGGTGAAGCAGGCCCAGTGTGTGGAGGCAGCCAGAGAGAGAAGAAAAGGTCATGCAAAGACTTAATGATGGATGTGGAGGAGCTGGAGGAAGCTGATTCGGATTTTAAGGAATGTAGCACCATTAAGCTTTACAAGGTGGACTCTGGGTCTCTACTGGTAGTTAGTGGTAGTTGGAGAAATTAGGTTTTTCAAATTATCTTTCATCTGCAGCAGTTGTGATTATGGATGTGACAAATAATACATTTAATATATTTTGATATACATGTAGTCTCTTGGCATATGCTATTGATTCATTGGCATGAATACGTTCTGTTGCAATGTCAGAGGTGTATCCTTAACTGCAGATATTTGAACTCTGGACTGTTCTGCTTTGTGGCAGCCTTTTAACAGTGTATGGCTGTGTGTTTAAGCTCTCTATTTAACTCTGTGAAACGGACAGCTAAAAAATACAGTATGTGATTGAATTGATCCCTGAAATTAAGTGAAAGTATGTTTCTAGGTAGGTATCTTTACATATTATAAAAAACTGATTGCAGATTGCAAAATTGTTATTTTTGGATGTTCATTGGAGATTAATTTTATTTTCCCATGTGTGATAGCTTATTATTCACATTTTTCAGGAACCAGAAGGTTTACTCAACAAGAAAAGGAAACACTCTGGTAAGGTGCTTTTAAGGTAACTGTGTGCGTTTATCAGCTGTGCAGATGGTGTCAGAGAAATTCTTCTAGTTCTCCTAAAAACTGAAGAATCAGTGGTGTGATGAATCAGGTTTCTTTACTCATGCAGCATGGAGAGAAGATCTGGAATGATCTCTGAAGTTCTTTCAGCATACCTTGCCTTATATACAGTATCATCAAGTAAACAAAAGGACAACCTCACCTCATCTGACCTCATGACAAAGGTTGATTCAGTCAGGCATTTACCACATGCAGTAGCTGAGGCCTTCCTGAGAACCAAGGTCATGTTAATGTACCTAGACAATAGCCGTTTGCTGTTAAAAGCCTTAGCCATCCCACAGGACGAAAACTCTTATCCTTCCCTCAGGACAATGACCCTTTGATTTTTGGTCTTTCAGTTGATTGTCAGCACACTTCACCAAAATCAATTCATTGAGTACTAAAATGTTCATTTCCCCAAATGGCTAAAGAGTTTTTTATATTTTAACTCTCATAATTCCATCATGGCTGGATTACAGTAAATCTCAGTGGTAAATGGTGAGCATATTGTAGCTAAAACGCCATGGCTGTTCATATGAGGACCATAGTACAATCCTAATACATATTAATACTAAATACATCACATTGCAGGTAATAGTGAAGGTGAGCCTGAACTTTATGGAGCAGAGTCCTCTGGCTTCCTCCCTGCTTATCCAGTCTGTGTGTCACGAGACAGATGGGAAGAAAGAGAAGGAGAAGAGGTGAGAGAACAGATGAGATTAAATACATTTTACACTGTCGGATTAAGTTTGTTTGTGGGTGTTAAGATTGTAAGAACTCATTTAAACTACCTGTCATTTGATCCCTTCTATACTTCATGGTGTTTTAAACTCTCTTCCAGGACATCCAAGACAAGTTGTTGCATTCATGTTGCACAGCAGAGGGCAGCATTGATCAGGTAACTATCTTATATATTGTTCAGTACTGCTACTTTCACTTCTACTCATCATCATTTTTCTACCTTTTTGTTTCTCCCAGGCAAGTCCAAGCTCCATGTTAGAGTACTGGGTGTATCCAGATAACCAGCACAGCATGGCAGACTGTCCCATTACCAGGACTATCACCCCTCCTTCTACTCCAGTAACCCACAGGCCTTGTCCATTCATACCTGTTCCTAGTTCAGTGACAGCCGTTGCTTCTACAGTGTGCTCTCTAGTTAATCCCATGATGTCTAGCCCCATGGCTGACACCAGTAGTCCCATTGGTTCTATGTGCATTCCCACCAGTTCAGCTTGGGACACTCTTAGATCCACATCCACGAGTCCTGGCTGCGCTGATCAGGATCCTGTCAGTGCTGCAGCTCACCTACACCTGTTGGGAGAATCCTTGTCCCTGATTGGACACCATCTTCAGGAGACCAATGTGAGTAGATTCAGTGTAGGAAAAAATTATATTATGTGTAGTTAAAAATATATGGATAAAACCCAAAGGCAGCATTGAACCTTTTTTTGTCACATTTATACTTAAGGAGGAAAATGAGGAAATTACAGAAATAGTTTGTTTAAATTTAACATATTGTGTATGGTACTGAAGGAGGTAAATATAGTCAAAGCTATTTTGTCTTACACAATTTTGAAAATTAACAACACTAATTTGTACTTAAACAGTATTTTAGGAAGAGTTGAAGGAGAGATACAGTATGAGATATTGCAGTCCTAGAATTCAAGTTTTGACACAAAGATAATTCTCTAGTTTTTGTTACATTAAAGGTGCTTTAGGTAGATAGGAAGATCCAGGCTTTAGCCAAAGAATTTTAACATCGACAACTTCTCAGTCCCTCCCCCCCTTTCTGCTAAAGCCCAAACAGTCTCCTAAGCCCCCTCCCCCCACAAGGTGGTGTGTGCATGAGCAGTAATTGAAACGCAGTTAGACCCCCCCCCCCGGCCCTGATTGGCGCATCTGAACAGGGAGCTGTGGATTTTTGCAAATCGCACTACAGGCTGTAGGTGGTGCCAGAGGAGCTGGATTTATTTTTTTTTAATTACCTGCTTCAAGTAGTTCTACTCAAACATAGGGTCAGTTTCAGCATATATGACAGAAAATTAGTTTTATAAATGTTACCTACTGCATCTTTAATCTGCCCAAACACTAACTGACAACAGGATCAAGAAGGACAGGTTACATTTAGCGTCAAGAGAACATAAAGCCTATTCGCTGCATTAAGAGATGATAATTGACTTTCTTTATCTCTCTCCAGAAAATGGTGAGTATGTCGAGTAGCTTGTCTCTGCTCTTGGACTCTCTGCTGTGTGCCCTGGCTCCTCTAATGTGCCTCACCGCACAGATACCAGAGCTGAGGAGCTGCACTCAACACACACTGGTGAGAGATGCAGCCACTTATCAGCGCATACACACCACATACTTTACACTCTATGTGTGCACGTTCATGCACGCGTTAAATTATTGTTCCAGTTACATGTTAAGGAGGAAATGCCTGTTTTTTATTCTCTTTTAAGGCCTCCACTCTGGGAAACATTGCCTATGTGATGCCCGGGTTGTGAGTGATGATGAAGACCACACTAGCAGCACACAGCACATTCTAAGTTTACTTTAATATGTCAGGTTACTTTCTTGTATTGGTTGGTCAATTAAAAGATGTGTGTAAAGATTGAATTATGTAACTTCTTTTTACTGACCAGATACCTTCGGTCTGTGTATTTTTCTTATTCACAGTGGAGTTGATGTAACATCACATATATTTACTACATAGTCTTTTACTTACGGAGCCCTCAAGGTGACATGGACGTTTTTTTTTTTTTTGTTTTTTTTTTAAGTGCGTATGCTTTATAAGTCACATGCACGCTTTACTTAAGCGCACGCACACTTGGTTTATACTGAAATATAAAAGTTGGAGAAACTACAAATTTGCATAAGTTAATTTTAAGGAATTTAACTGAATCTTTTGGCCCCTCTGATGATAATTGTGACTGCATATAACCAGGGGACACTGAAGCTCACAGTTTATGGGATATGTGCATCCAACCTGCAATAATGCAACATGAGCAATTAACTCATGTCAAGCTAAATATATGCTTAGAGAGTAATTTCAATTTAAGTTTTACAAATTATTATTTGACCACAGGTTAGCATTTAAAGCTGTAAACTCAAAGATTTTTATTTAAAAATAAATGTCTAAGTCACTATCACTGAATTAACACAATGGTGATAAAGCCTATGGCCCACTGATGATGAAGTACTGCAAATTTTGCAGTACTACAAACTGCAGTTTTTCTCCATTGTATACATGCAAAAAAATTTAACTATACACACAATTCTGAAAACTTGAAGCAAACAGGACTCCAGACCATAGAAATAAAATGGATAGAAAGGCCATTTCGATTCAAATCAACGTAGCAGAATGGTCAGAGCGGCAGCCATTTTTATGTGTACCGTTGACATGGCAATGGACTAACTTCTGTATAAACCGACTTGCAGCAAGTCGCGGAGGTGAGGTTTTGCAGCAACGGGCAAATGAGCAGTGGAGTAGTAACATTACGATGCAGAGCCAGCCACTTAGCTAATGACTGAAATATAACAATTTAATGCTTCAATCACACAACGCACATTGCTATCGTCAGATGAGTGATAGCTTTGTTTGACTCGTTTTGTGACGTGGGGGGCATGGCAGAGTTAGCAACCTAGCTAACTAGCCAGTCGTCCACTGGTCGGCTTGCTGGTTCCGCTGTGCTTTCATGCTGCAATGGTTAATTAGAAAATGAGGCAAACAGCCTGCTGACCCGCTGCCGCTGGGTTAAAACGTCTCCCAAGCTCCATCCTCCCAGTGAGCTGCGACACACTTTTTCGGCCCCACTGACGTATGTTGTCACAGCCTTAGTAATCAAATGACCACGGCAAACAGCTCAATGTCCTTTCTGTCCATTTTTTTTCTAAAGTCTTGTTGATACATAAGCTTCAAGTTTTCAGAATTGTGTGCATAGTTCCATTTTTGTGTGTATACAATGGAGAAAAACTAATACAAGATTCTTTTAACCGGGAGATGTCATGCCAGACACCCAGTTCGTAATACCTCAAATATATAAATATTGTGTGGCCGGATTGGCTCAGTGGGTAGAGCAGGCGCACATATATTTAGAGGTTTATGCCTCGACGCAGAGGTCCAGGGTTCGACTCCGACCTGTGACAATTTCCTGCATGTCTTCCCCCTCTCTCTCTTCTTTCTCACCTGTCCTGTCCATTAAAGGCAGAAAAGCCCAAACAAATTATCTTGTGTGTGTGTATATATATATATATATATATATATATATATATATATATATATATATATAATATTTATTTATATATATATATATATATATAATATTTATTTATTTATATACATATACATACACACTTTGGAATACTTTCATCATTGGGCCATAGGCTCAATCAACATTGTGATTCCTCCTTCTGTGACGGATAGTGACTTAACAGACATTACTTAAAGGTGCTCTAAGCAATGTCACACTTTTTTTAGGCTGCAACATTTTTTGTCACATACAGCAAACATCTCCTCACTATCCGCGAGCTGCCTGTCCCCTGAACACACAACCGCGGTCTCTGTAGACAGCCCAGGCTCCACAAACGGCAACAAAAAGAGTTGTTGTGCCAAACTTCACCACGAAACATAACAAACAGTCTTCCAGCCAATAACCGACAAGAAGGATTAGGAGGTGGGGGTTGGGGGGTTAGTGCGCGGAAGGGAGGGGGAGGGGATGGGATGAGGAGGAGGGAGGGGCGAGTAGCCTCTGTTTTGGTTGACAATACTTTTCTTGTCTTACTTTTTGATTCAGGACTCCTATAGAGCAGCCTGATATGATTCACCGCACAAGAAACTATGTAGATCGTCGGGAAACTCTTACCCACTTTCTGCAGCTCCTCTGAAAGCTTGGTTGGATATATTTCTAGTCCACTCAGCTCATAGAACCCTTTGGCTCAGCTAAGAGTCAGAAAGCTACAGTATGCTAGCCAGATTTAAAGTCAATAACATTAGGTACAGTTATCCAGCTATGTCATTGTCCTCAAATCAATAAAGACTTTCACGAACAAATGATACGCCATGTGTACTGTCTGCAGCAGCCTGAGGATCTGGCCTCGCCGTTGTCCATTAATTCCTGATTATGGACACATCGTCAGGCATTGACCCTTACGTAATCGCTGTAATAATTCAACACGGAATTTTATATAGATAATACAAAACTCACAGGCTCTAAATAATTGAAGCTTGAGGCTAAGGTTTTAATACACTATGTAGTAGGATCAAACTGCAAAGTAACGTTACTATTTTGGGAATGCCCATTCGGTATTACGCACGACACAAGCAGAGGGAAGTTCCTCGTTGATTTACTATCGTCAACTTGACACTTCTGTCTGTGACATGCCCTCAGTCATGACAACTGTAGCCTCTCAAAAATGTACAGGCATATTTTACCAGTTATTAACCTTGACTATAAACACTGAAGGACAGCTTTTTTGACAGTCAACCATGAGTTTTGACACTTCATGGGTGTGGTAGATAATGATTCACATGTGCGCTGGGACACACCTCTGCCACATCATGGAATCAAAGAAACCTGTCGTGCACGAAAAAAATGTGTGTTCATGTGTTCAAAATTGGGAGTGGTGAGACAAATACCTTTCTGAGACTGCGGATTTCACCTGCGTAGGCAGCTTTTCGTGAGATTGTCGACTGGCAGTCGCCATGTACTGAAGTTGTCTGGATGAGCGACATAATTTACTGACTACTGAACAAACGGAGCACACAGAGAAGACATTACATGAACACAGCTTAAAAGTCCTCACACGATTGAGTAAGTATGTTTGTTATTGTTTGAATTATACATCTGTTTACTAAACTAAGTACTGTGCTAGTTATCTGAATATTTAAGTGGGAGTTTAACTGAAGCACCAAATTGTAGATTATGCAAATGGTTGTCAGTGTTATGTGAGCTTTGAATAGACTCAAGTGTCTGTCTAGCTGTACCCTTTTATTTTAATGCCAAGTTTGAATATCCCTTTAGTGCTAAATGTGTACGGTCTGTATTAAATACAGCACTAATGTGTGGTGTCATATGTTCAGTCTTTATTTCTGTGTGCATTTGTACACAGATATGTTTTGTGCATTGTTGCATATCCGTCCATAAATAAAAGTCTAGGTAGAATGTAGTTGAACAGGACTGGCAAGGTGTGGCGTATCATGCATCACATAAGAGAAAAGACATGCAGTCAGAAAAGGAAGAAAAGTTTCAGTGAAATTAAATCTTCAGCTAAGAGCACAGCAGTTATCAATTATCTTAGTTCTTGTTAACTCATGCAGGTGAGAGGATGGAGTGAATATGTAAGGAGAGAAAAGTAATGCTCAGAAGAAAGTAAATACAAAGACATTGTACTTTTAACTATTGGACACAAACAATTGGAATCATGCACGTCACAGATGAAATGCATCAAAAGTCATCAGTTTGTTTTTAGAAGTGACTCATCCTGTCCACATATCAGATGTTACAAACTCCTACCCAACCTGTCCAAGTCTGTTTTTCCAGTTTTATTTACATATCGTTTTATCAGTCAGTTTAACAGTCAAACACATGTATGAACACATTCTCACAACTCGCTTTTGGTTGGTGTGCGTTGGTGTAGCTTCCTACCTAATAGAACCAGTAATCTTTGGTACTGAATTACATCCAGATAGTACATTTGATCCCTTCCTCTTCTTTTCTTTCTTTCCAGCCATGAGTGAACACTTGAGAGGGAGCTACTACGGGTCCTCTCCCCCAGAGCTAAGACTTGTTCTTTTGGGAAACATTGGATGTGGAAAGACGTCTTCAGCAGACACTATCCTGGGCCAGCTGTCCCCCATCTCTCCCAGTGCCTCCAGGAGCTGCCAGCTGCGACGGGGCATCTCTGAGGGCATCTCTGATAGCAGGAGTGTGACTTTGGTGGAGGCGCCGAGATGGTACTGGGACGGTGGCAAGATGGAGGACAGTGTCAGGAAGGAGACAGAGAGAGCGATGACGCTGGTAGCACCAGGCCCACATGCTATTTTGCTGCTGGTGCCGGTTAACCAATTCACAGAGGTTGGTTGCCGTCTCTCTATTTGCCTTTCTACTTGTGGTTTTTGCTTTTGCCATTATTTCTCATTGACTCATGCATTCATCAATGACTTTTTTTCTGGTAGTTTTAAAAGTAAAAGACATGCTTTTGATTTACGTTCCTGTGTTTCCTAATATATACAACATCCATTCATATTTGTAGTACAAGGAACAATATGTTGGTATATAATGTGCATCATTTTTAACCATGTCTTTATAATAAATAATAATAATTATAATAATAACTTATTTATATAGCGCCTTTTAAGAAAACCAAGGACACTTTACAGAATTACTGTGGCTAAGCTAAAGAAGGTTGTAGGCTGTGGTGAACGGTGGTGAACAGGAGTTTTTTAAAATGTCCAGGGATGTAGCATATTGGTTATCTGTAGGGAGGGTATTCCAGAGGGATGGGGTTGCAACACTAAAGGCTCTGTCTCCAAAGGTATGGAGTCTGGTGTGGGGACCGCAGGTTTCGGGGTGGGGTATATGGATGGAGGAGGTCGGAGAGGTACTGTGGGGCCAGGGCATGGAGGGATTTGTAGGTGAGAAGGAGGATTTTATATGCGATGCAGGACTTAATTGGGAGCCAGTGAAGCTGAATGAGGGTTGGGGTGATACGCTGCCAGGTCTTGGTGTGGGTGAGGACCCTGGCGGCAGAGTTTTGGACATACTGGAGCCTGTCTATGGTTTTGCTGGGGACCCCAGACAGGACTCCATTGCAGTAGTCCAAACGGGAGGTTATGAAAGCATGAATGAGGGATTCTGCCACAGAGTCAGAGAATGATTGCCGGAGTCTGGTAGCCTGGGAAAACCCTGACAAACTTCTGACAAATTTGAGATTTGCTCTGCATGTCAGTCTGGCCAAGAGCCAATTCAAGCCCATTTCCAATTTTTCCAAATCGAGGCACCATTCACAACCGTTGAGGCGGACTTTACACGATGACGATTGCGCAGTGACGGCAAGCAGCTTTCTGTTTACATTCAACTTGACGGCCACCAAAGCACAGCAACCCGTTTATGCCGCTGTCGCTGCCACGTCACCCGGATCGTTGGTCTGATTGGTTGAAGGACTATCCAATTGCGCCCAGAGGCATTTGAGCGGCGTCCATGGTGACGCCCCTTTGGAAATGAGCTGTGAATTAACCTTGCCCAGACCCACTCTCAGTTACAACTGAGAAGGGTCTGGTGTCAACCAGGCTAGGAGTCTGGAGATGTTTTTGAGATGAAAAAAGGCTGATTTAGTGATGGATTTGATGTATGGAAAGTGGGGGTGGAGTCCAGGATTACACCAAGGTTGCGGACCTCCGAAGATGGGCAGATGGCGCACCCATCAACATCCAGGATGAGATCTCCAAAGGAGCAGCGCCTTGGGGGCCACAACTAAGAGCTCTGTTTAGTTGTTGTTCAGTTTGAGTAGGTTGGATGACATCCAGGCTTTGATGTCATGCAGACAGTTGACCAGGGAGAGGGGGGTGAGCTGAGTGGATGGTTTGGTGCTGATATAGAGCTGTGTATCATCAAATAACAGTTGGCAGTAAAATTCCTAATATTAGCCCTAATAGTCTTTTTTTCTCTTTTTCTTTCCCTGGTGTTACCAGATGGAGAGTCATGTGCCTGCAGAGCTGGAGGAAGCGTTTGGGGACGAGGTGCTGGATCACACCCTGGTCCTGCTGACCTGTGGGGACTACTTGATGGGAAGAACAGTGGAGGTATTAGAGTTGTACACTAGATACAAATGTCAAGTCCTCTTAATTTTTGTGTTTTTAAAGTCTGGTATACACGTTGGTACCCTGCAATTCAAATTGAGCTTTTGTATTTAATTTTTAACTGGGTTGGCCAGTCTCGTGACACACTGACGCAGGAATTAAAGTAATCTTTCTAACTAAGTTAGGTTATGTAAACAAATTCATACAACAACATATTATTTATTACATACTGTATACTTAAATGGAAACTGCTGCATTCTCCTTCAGACATCTTTGCAGTATTTCCTCACCATACACTGTGTCCATTTTAGACTTATCAGCTGCTGTTTTTAGCAGGAGAGAGGCAACCCATTGCAAATGTAAATTGTTTTCCACAGGAATACCTGCAGAAAGAACACCCAGGCCTGAGGCAGATAATTGAGCGCTGTCGGGGGAGGTACCATGTCTTCAATAATCGTAAGCGTCAGGACAGGGAGCAGGTCTGTGAGCTGCTGGAGAAGGTGAGACGTCGGTGTAGAGAACGATTAATGGCATCAAGACTAGAGTTTGCACACACATTTTGCAGTGGTATTGTTAACAGCTTCTCTGTTTTCATACTGATTATGGTGGTTATCTCACAATTTAGTCAGTATGGATACTTACAAAACCCAAATAAAGAGGTACAGCATATTTCCTGATTTTTGTCAAGCGCTTTTTAAGATCTTCAGAAAGTAATTATGTTTTATTGCAAACTGCAAGTGGTAGAGCTCTTTGTTTTAACTGCTTTGTCTCAGAAGGTTAATGAGCATGCATGTTTTTCTCAGCAAGGCCCTGTTTCACACTCCTACTATCACACTCAGTCGTAGTCGGACAGGTATTAATAATTAGGCTGATTACATTGCAACTTTGACTGACATGGGAATTGATTCCACAATGGAGATTAACTGCAGCACTTATAAAGTGTGACGCTGTAATTGTAAATATGAGTATGGGGGAGATTTACTAAATATATTGTTTGTATATTTATTTATTTATGTAACAGGTGGACAATATGGTGAAGGAAAATGGGGAATACTATGTGAAAACAGCTCAGGAGAGAGAGCTGGAGAAGCGAGTGAAAGACAGAAAGAAAGAACTTATGGAAAGTTACAGAGCTCAAAAGGAGGAGAGAAGAGAGACTGTTGCTTCAACGCACATCCAAAGCACAGAAACACGCAGGAGTATCAATAGAGAGGAGAACAGCGCCGCCTTGGAGAGGAGGAAGAGAGGAGGGAGGGATGAGAGTGTGAGTGTGAGCCAAAGATCTAACGGGCTTCATTCAACGCCAGCACCAGAGCAACAGTCCTATTCAGAGACGCATGATGACAGGCTGTTGAACAGGACGCCCAGTTTCAGACTTAATGCAGGTAAATGTATGCATTTTTGTACCCAATGTTGTTATACATCACAATATCATGTCGAAAATGAATGTGAGCACAAAACAGGACTTATATTTACTGTTTTTCCTCTGTAGATGGAGCTATACTCTCACAAATGTCTGAGGTTAAATCAACTCCGAGAGTGGTCACTACTTGTGAGTCACAGGACCACTGTCTCATATAATGTCACTAAAAAGTGCACTCCTATGATGTAAGATGTTTTTAAAATAATTGTCATTTTTAAATTTTCCATATTAAACTCCAAATTTCACCTGATTGTTTTCAGTTCACCAAAGAATGAACAGCTTTGAAGAGAGATCCCCTGAGGCGTCTCCGACCTCATCTCCTCATTCGCCAGTCTTCCTCTCTTCCCCTTCCTCACCAACCTTCGCCTCCTCTCCCTCCTCATTTCCCTCATCCTCCTCTCCCTCCTCTCTTCCCTCATCCTCTTCTCCCTCCTCATTGCCCTCATCCTCCTCTCCCTCCTCATTTCCCTCATCCTCCTCTCCCTCCTCTCTTCCCTCATCCTCTTCTCCCTCCTCATTGCCCTCATCCTCCTCTCCCTCCTCATTCCCCTCATCCTCCGTATCTTCTTCATCATCTCCGGAGCTGCGTCTGGTGCTGCTCGGGCGATCTGGAGCAGGGAAGAGTGCAGCTGGTAACATCATACTGGGGCAGGAGGAGTTTGAGTCACGCTCGGACAGCCTCACTGCGATCACTCAGGAATGTGAGAAAAAAAAAGCACTGGTTCACGGAAGACGGGTAAGTTTTTAAGATGTTATTTGCTGTCATGTTTTCATTTTCATTTTCACCCCAAATCTAATCTTTGACACTCTCGTCTTGTTTTCCATCATAAAACAATTCAATCATGCGGATTTCCCAAGAATTAACTCTTCATATTGCTGCATGTTACTCCTTTCTCACTTGCAGGTGGCGGTAGTGGATACCCCAGACTGGTTCAGTTCAGAACAAACTCCAGATGAGGTGCGAGCTCAGATCTCCTCCTGTGTTGCTTTATCCAGTCCCGGTCCACACGCTTTCCTCCTGTGTGTCCCCTTAGACCAGCCTGCAAAGACCGAGCTGCAGGCTCTCGGGGTCCTCGAGGAAGTTTTTGGCCCAGAAGCAGTCCAGAGACACACTCTGCTCCTCTTTACTTACGCAGATAAACTGAAGAAGAGCGGGAAGGTAGGAAATGACAGTGTGGAGGCATACATCGCTGGTCAGCGGGGGGATTTGGTAAAGCTTGTGGAGAAATGTGGCGACAGGTTTCATGTGATGGAGACGGAAGGAGGTGGAAGGGACAGAAGAAATGTGGCACAGTTGCTAGAGAAGGTGGAGCAGACAGTGAAGGAAGGTGGAGGACAGTGCTATTCCCATCCTGCTTTTCAGGAGGCGGAGAACCGAGTGAGGCAGAGACAGTTGGAGATAGCAAGGGAGAGAAGGGGAGGGGAACTAGAGCAAGAAAGACTTGGCGACGTTAGACAGCTCAGCTCTGAAAGGCGGTTACTTTATCCCTACATGCAGCCTGTGGCTGAGGCAGAAGAGGAAGTGACAGAGGATGAAATTGAGAAAACAAGGGATGAGGCAGAGATGAGTGTAAGTACAATGAATATTGACAGCCTTCCTCCCATTACACGTTCCACCATGTCCCCTTCACTTCTCCGTTCCATTATGGAGACAATGGAGTCAGGTGCAAAGATGTTACCTCAACTCCTGGCAGATAGCTCTGTGTGGGTCGGTGAGGGAGCAAAGAAGGTGAAAGGTAGTCCGGTGTGGGAGACAGTCGGCAGCAAAGCACAAAATGTCCAGAAGATGGTGGTTGATAGTTCTGTATGGGAGAAGGTTGGAGCTAATGTTGGACATGTGTCCAAACTAGTAGGAGATAGAGTTCCCAAGGTAATGGTGGATGGTTCTGCATGGGTGGGATCCGGAGCAAAGTCAGCAGCAGCTAGTCCTATGTGGGAAAAAGTAGGATCTGGGGCCAAAACTGGAGCTAAACTGATGGCCGACGGCTCTGTGCAAATTGGAGCTGGAATTGTTACCGGTGCAAAGATGGTGGCGCAAAGTCCTGTGTGGGGGAAGGTTGGCTCTGGGGCCAAATCAGGGGCCAAAATGGTGGCGGAGAGCTCGGTGTGGGAGAAAATTGGGACTACTGCTAAACAGGTGCCCGTGGTAGTCATAGGGGGCGCATTGCTGGGTCTGGTGCTCGGTGTGATTTTAGGGGGTGTGATTGGCGGAGCTGTCGGGGCAGCTGCTGGATCTGCGGTAACTGAGGTGGGCAGACGGAAAATCGGCAACAAAAACACGTTAGAAAGGACAGATAAAGCTGCAAAAAATGTGGAGAGAGCAGTGAACGACAGCATAGACTCTCTGGTAAAACAAGGAGAGAAAGTATTCAAAACTGAATGAAAGGCTGAATAGATCATGCATATAAAATGTATAACAAATGCAAAAACATTTAGTTGTGAATAAGTGACATAAGAGTGTATAATTAAACAGTGGCAAATATGTATTTTAAATGCATTGCACCAGACAATCTTTAAAACACAGACACTTTTCTATTAGTCTTTGTTTGTTTCTTTATATACAAATTGGCCACAAGTTAAAGGATTCATTTTAAAATACTTCTGTCAAATTGTATTAAATTTTTTTCATGACGTTTTTTAAAAGGGCGAATATCACTCACACTAAATTATGTTTTCACAGTATATATAATTTTGACAAAATTAACTCTGCTAAACTTGGCTAAATTTATTTTGTTAATGCACATAAAAAAGTATTTAGGTGCTTCTCTTACTGTTTGCAAGATATGTCAAATTCTGTAAGAAAGTATAAATGCAGTTATTATTTTGAATGATGATTTATTGTTATTTCATGTCCATCTCTATAAGTAGTACATTCAACATGAATTTCAACTTATGTAAGTCATTTAGCAAGTTATATTCTATATACAGTACATGGGTCACAGCATTTTCACTGTGCTACTAGTACTACTAGTGCTTAATTAAAAACTATTATATAATTATTGGGTCTTTGTCTGTTTTGAGAGTCACAATGCAAATATGATGGAAAGTTTTATCATGAATTTTTTTAAATATTTTTCACAATTTCACCGTTCTACACTGACTTTTTTTTGCATTTACTAAACCTCACAACTTGCTAAACCTCTGCATTAAAATGCCGTATGCTCATTATCAGCATGCTAAAGCTGCTTCAGGACCAAGAACCTTCTAGCATGTCTAATCCTCACATGGGACATGCAGGTTTAGTCTGTATGTGACTGATGTTAAAGGGCTAATGGCATTTCTGTGTGCATGTGGGTGTAGCAAGAGGGGCGGAGGCAAGGACTTTATCTCTAAGTCCCAGGCTGGCCACCATCACCCTGCTTGGCCTCCTGTATCAAAAGAAGGAGAGAAGGTTTACACCCCAGCAGTCCCAACCAATATTATAAAGTTTCTTTTTTCTGACCTATACTCCATTGCAATATTTAGACCTAAAAACCAAACACACAAGCTTGCACTTTACTCTAAAGAATGAACTAGTAAATTCAGGCAGAAGCTGTGATGTTTAGTTGATTTTAATAAAGTTTCTAATATTTTCACGTTGAATTAATAGCTTAGTAGTCTTGCATTGCCAGACCAAATCTAGATAGCAGATTAAGCCGGGATTTCCCAGTTATCCTGGCTCAATTTAGCCTTGACTCGGTTTCACAAAAGCAGAGGCACCTAAATTACCATGGAGATGTATTCTGTGCAGCTAGCCTGCTCCCAACCAGGCTAACAACCAGGATGTATTAATGCTGCGGCCTTTTCAGTTCACTCAGTGGTTTTACCTTATTATTGTCAGCCTGCATTAAAATACAACAGGTGCATATTGCTGCTCAGTTAATCACTGATATTATTTAAAGTTGTGACCATTATTTTTTATAATTATTCATGTGACATTGTGTCATTGTTACTGTTATATTGCTGTATGAAAACTGCTGTTCACATATTGTAGTTTGATGACTATATTACGGCAGTTGTTGAGATAATTAGAAAACGCTAATGAAGTTGCAAATGTGTTTTAAATTAAGTCTGTTACTAAGAGCAATACATAACATGCTGTACATGTGTGTTTCTATAGTGGACCAATGCACCTTAAATTATTTTAGTTGATTATTTTTTTTGTATTCTTTAACAATAAAGGATCATGTTTGTTCCTCTTCCATGTGCATTGTATTTGGCATTCTTAGCACACAATTTGTGTTGTCCAGTAAACTGGGAATATAATTTGGGAGGATTATACAATTTTAAGAACATATCCTAATTGAACAATCCTCCCAAATTATAGACTTCATAGTTCACTGGACCAGTAACTATCTAGTGATGTAGGCTACTGTACATTCATGTAACAACAGGGAGAGGACACCTCAATGGTTTTTGACCTTATATTTAGCTTGGGGAAATAACAGATGCATATACTCTGTTACATTCATGTTTACAGTGTGCATGGGATTTATCACTTAATTATCTTTATAGTTTCTAGATTTTAGAGTACAATTTATTCAGTGTCTTTATTTTCTATGTCCATATATACGAGGGAGCAAAGCATATAATATGTAAAGAAGGAAACTCGGCCTCTGTAAAAAAACAAAATGTCCCTTGTCATTTGCAGTGGAAGTTAATATGAATATTTATATTTTAGGCCATGAGAGAGAGGGAGAAACAGAGTGTGATCTACCTCGCAGTCTGTTACAGAAAGCCGTGAACGCGCATCTATCCTAATTACTTCAGGCTGGCTCATCCTAGTCGCTCCTCCTCAGCCTGGCTTGGCCTTTGGGAAACGCACCAAGCCAGGCTGCACAGATTAGACTATAGGTCAAGCCTTGCTTTATCGGTTATCCTGGATTCATAAATTCTGCTTTTGTGAAACAGCCCCCAGGGGTCTTCAACGTTTTTTAAACCAAGACCCCTTAGCTGAAAGAGAGACGGATCAGGGACCCCCTACTAATAATATTGTATAAAATGAAGTTGCATATTAAACTGGGTCTAGGGCGGCCTAAAGCCTTTATACATACCTTTTTAATGCATAGAATATTAAGCTATTAAAATAATAATTGTTGGCATGATTTTATAAATCATCTTTTAATGTTACACATACATATGGCACAGTAAATCCGGATTTATTGTGTCTGTGTATGGCTACCTTAGTGACTACCTTCCCTATAGGCCAGTAAGCCTATCATCAGTGCGGATTTATATTTGCTTATAATATGTTGGATTCATGTTAAAACATTTACATTTTTGAAAAAAACTTTCAGAGATCTTTAACAGGACCCCCTGTTAAAGATCTCTGATTTAAACCAATCACAATGGTCTTGGGCGGCGCTAAGCTCTGGATGCCGAGACGATGGCTCTGCAAAATGGTCTTGGGAAGGAACTTGTTTTGGTGGAACATTTGTACCCCGCAAAAGAAAACGCCACATACAATATTAACTGAAGTTAACTGTTCACACAATATAGTAACGTGAGCTATTTAAATTAACTGGATACATGGTTAAACGTAATTTGCTCTTATAAAACTACACTTACCAGTGTAACGCTGTGTGTATTTTGTCCGTAGCAAATCCCCGCCAATAGGTCCCAAAACGTCCCAGTTAGATATTAAACATATTCTTTGTAAATCTTTACATTCATTCTTCAAAAGAACCAAGCAGGCCTGCCTTGTTGCACAATCCACATTTTCTTCAAAACTTGCCATTTTTAGTGTGTAGCTTGCTAGCTCGAAGTTTGTCATTGTTTCTCGAAGAGAATGGAGTTAGACATCCTGGAAATGAATTGTCGTTGATTCAGACTCTTAGCTTAGGGACCTTACACAAATAAAGCTGGCTAGTTTGAGGGTGCGAGCAGAAAAAGTTTTAGACACAGATAAAGTTAGTGCAAAGATTCTTGAGCAAACAGCTGTGAATAGGCCTTTTCCACAGAAGAAATTTTGACTTGTCACAGAAGGAAAAGAACATACATATATAATAAAATTAATAGTGGCTCAATTTCATTAAGCTGCTTCAGTTTCAGGGTTGTCCACGCTGGCTCACTGTCATGGCTTACTGGGACACTTAAATAGAACAAAGCCATTGTTATAGCAGCTATACTTGATATTCGTATAATAATAATAATAACATAAATACAATGTGAAATGGGTCGCTCGTAGTGATGAACTTTCAGAGAATTATCATCTGAATCTGCAGCTCCATTCGGCTTTACGGAGCTTTATATCAAGTTTAGCGCATTGTTAGCTGTTCCCTTTTATCGCTTTCATATAGCCATTTTCAGCTGCAGCAGGCAGCTATTTTCAGTAAAAAGAAAAAAGCTCTATAAACTCACTGTACACTACCTGCTCAGCACCAAACAGCAGACAGACACAGTTAGCAACTAGCTGGTGATCATGTTGGAGCATTTAGCAGCTAAGAGACATGTTTTTTTTCAGAAGTTGGTGGAGACCACAAACAGAGCTAAAAGAGAGTGAATATTGGATTTAGATTCACCAGGTGACCAGAAACACAACCCAAAATGAATGATAATGTAATAACACAAGCAACTGTTTGCCAACAAGTTCACCATATCAACTTAAAGGGTGATGATATGTCAATTTTGTGTTCACAACTTGTGTCTGCCTTTACCAAGTGGCCAAAAAACTGTTATTGTAGGTTTTAATGTTATTAGTAACACCTGTGCTTTTGATACTCTGAGGCAAATTAAATTTTCAATTTCTGACATACAAGACAAACATCTTGACTTGGTGAAACAAATTTTGTTAACAGTGGCTCAGTTCCATCAAGTGTCCCAGTAAGCCATGACAGTGAGCCAATATGCACAATACCACCAGTTGACCATGGAACTAGCTCATCTAAATGGAATGCAATTGTTTTAATGTTATTAAATCCTGCTATGACAAGACAACATTTCTGCTGTGAAAAATGTCTATTTGTTTATCCTCTAATGCATCCCACCATGACACCAGGAAGCCTTTTGCAAGAGTGTGCCACATTTATCTTTAATATTAATAATATTTCATAAAGTGTAAAAATAACTCCCAACAACACAGCATATCACTTGTGTTGCTGCAAAAACCTGGCTAGAACTTTAGTGTGTGCAATTGCAGAATACTGCAGTACCCCCTTAATATGTGTGTGTGACCCCTGCCTCAGTCTGTAATGCTCTCTGTGGTTTTATAACGAAGCAGGAGGGGACAGATCAGCCTGGCACAGCAGAGCGGGCAGAGTCAGCCATAGCAGCGTTGTGAAAGCAGCTCTTCCTGTTGTGTGGTCCCAAGACCGGGTGTAGGGCTTCCCAGAGCATCCTGGTGGCTGTATTCTTTTTTTGTTTTCCCCCCTCTCCCTTTCTCCCATGCAGTGGTTGCCACCCCATATGTCCAAACACCCATCACACACACACACACACACACACACACACACACACACACACACACACACACACACACACACACACAGCCACCACCCCTCCTCCAGGAAACTCGTTGACCGTCAATGAGACAGCACTAACTGTAGGCGTTCATGGCCACTTGATAGAGCCGAGCACGCAGGCAGAGAGAAAGCAGCACTATTGCACAGCTGCAACTTACCCCCAACTTTCCACTTATGCAACACCCCACCACCATGCTGAACCCCATCTCTAACCGCATCCCACATCCACCCTGACCTTCCTCACCCAACCGCACAACTACAATTGTTGCTGTTACATAAATCTTTTGCCTCTTGATTGGTTGCGCACACATACAGAATGCATGTCAAAACATGCAGGGGTGGAATTTAACTAAGTGCATTTGCTCATGTAGCCCTACTGTACTTATCTACAATTCCGAGGTACGTACTTTATGTACTTTATACTACTTTTTATGCCATTACATGTATTTGACAACATTAGTTACTAGAAACTGCAGATTCAGATTATTAATTTAAAAATATAAATCAACTAATACATTATTATTAGATTAAGATATTCGACAATATACAAAAATGATAATTTGTAAGTCAGTCAGTAATTTCAATTAGCCCCACCTTCATCAACTGCAACATTAATGGTGTACACATTAATGAATCAAAAATGATCTATGATCTATATATATATAGCCAATATATATCGCCTATAGGCCTATGTATTATAATCCAGTGATCTATTATTCTATATTGGATTGCCAAAGTAATGACCAGCAAACAGTATATGCTATATATAAAAATGTGTTAATTAACCTGACGAGCCAGATGGTTTGACACAGAATTATCTGAGAAGCCGTCATTGAAAATTGTTTGTGCAAGTACTTGAAAAAAACAAACAAACTGACAGGTGATGTCAAGGTAAGTTCTTCTAGTAGCCTAATGTGTTTGTGTCTGAACTACCATCTAACCAAACCAATGTCCAGTGCGGAGCTACTTGCAGATACCAGAGTGGTTTAGGTGTGTATAATACATGTGTGTGACCATGGTGTGTGACGGCCGCGGCTGTTCGTTCAAAACAACAATGTCACACACCATGGTCACACACATGTATTATACACACCTAAACCACTCTGGTATCTGCAAGTAGCTCCGCACTGGACATTGGTTTGGTTAGATGGTAGTTCAGACACAAACACATTAGGCTACTAGAAGCCTGACAAGATGTATTATTTTCGTGTGATATGTGATCCAGAGAGTATCGCATGATCTCGTGATATCGCGAGAATCCAGCTGCCGTGCAAGGTAAGTTATTTATGGCTTCATTGTTAAAATAACCATTGTTCATCATTCGTCATTCTGGTGAACTATAAAACCGATGGAGTTTGGCTTTCACTAGTCTGCTCATACTGTAAGGTAACAAGTTGTTGTGTTAATCTATGTAGTTAATCATG
The DNA here is from genome assembly GCF_008315115.2 of Sander lucioperca. NCBI lineage: Eukaryota > Metazoa > Chordata > Actinopteri > Perciformes > Percidae > Sander > Sander lucioperca. The sequence goes on from NC_050176.1 coordinate 43,606,226, forward strand.
TAGACTTATCTAGACTTATGTTATTGTTTAATAAGCATTGACATTTAAGTTGGCTCTTTTATAGGCCTAACCAAGTAGTTTTGCAAAAATACCTCTAACGTGTGATGGTTACTGTGATCATCTCACACTGAGATTTCTACTTACTGAACACTTAGAGGATACACAAATGTTCCCTAAACGTTTGACAAACATGGCAAAACTTTTGGATGTGTTGAGAAATAGTGCTGACAAAGAGCAGTCTTTGGAGCGCAATAAGAGGATGTCAAATAAGGAACAGCAAACTAAAACACACTTTATTTCTGTCCGGTACAAGTGTGTCACAATGTCAGGGTGGGACCATCGGCCCTGCTTCTCTGACATTAACATTAAAAACCACAACTTCAATCATGAATGCATTACATGCTCTTCTTTGCAGACACAATAGAGTATTTATATGCTTTTAATAATTGTACTGGGGTAATGCAAATTATTTAATTGTACATTTCTGAGACTGGAACAAAAAGAGAGAGAGATTTACCATTTTATGAGTCTACAGAGGAGGAATTCAACATCCTGAATATCTTGACTGAGAAGAGATTATTAGATTTGTATTATTAACACGTAGAAATCAAAACATACAATCTCATTAGATTTCCAGGATCCTGTTTTGCATAATTGACCCTTAGCTAACCCGCGCCCGAAAACCGCCACACGCCAATCGTGGCTTAGTAACCGTAACTAGGCGCGGGAGGTCTGTCAAGCTTTCGAGCGAGGGAAACATGCTGAAGCGTTGTGGTATGGATTGTGCAAATCCGATACCCGGTATCCGAAAAGTTTGGACAGGGTGGTAGAATGTTTTCCCTTCCCAAAACTAAAACCCAAGGGGAGAAATGCCGGGCGTGGATCAAGCAGTGTGGGAGGCCCCATTCACAACTAGCTAAATGTTGACAGGATTAGCAAAAACACCTACGTTTGCTCCAAGGCTCTTGCCTGAGTTAGCTATCATTAGCATGTTCTTACACGCTAATGATAGCTAACTCAGCACAGCATTGCTTGGAAATAATGACGGTTCTTTGTTCATAATGCATATATTTGAACGTAAAATAAGATGATTAAAGGCAAGACGGAGGCTTACTGACATACTTTAAAATATATTTCAGCATTTTGTTAATCGCATTATCATTGCAAAGTGGTCAGGGTAATGTCTTGTGTTTAATCCACAAGACTTACGGATAAGATGTTTGATTTATAATTATTAGATTATTTTCAAATTTCACTTACCCTGCTGTGCATGAACATAGGTGTTCCTCAATTTGTGTGTTTCCCATTTGAATGGTCAGCGTATGAGGCGGCTCACATTATGGCATGACCTATAGGCTTTAGCTTCAATTTTGATGAAATTATTCTCTCATCGGTTGCATATTATGTCGTGGATATATCCCTTGAATGCATACTGCAGTCCCTTTTGTCTTGCTCTCTCAAATATTTCACCTGTTTGCCAAAAATTACTAATTATCTCCTTGGGAATGTCTGACACCGGTTATTACATACTGTAATAGATGTGCCAGGCACGAAAGCTTGTCAGGCGTAGCAACAGTAACTAAGAAGGGCGGGGCTTAGCGAAGGGTCAATTTGTCCATGTTGTGGATCCACATTGTTTGACGTTGGAACATTGGGACCTTACTTGGATATAAAACATGTTCAAGTCTGTTTGCATGTTCTGTGGTGTCTGCATGCCTTACTACTTTCCCCACAGCACAATTTAGTCTTTTCCTAAAACACAGAGCCTTACCCTCAATGTTTACACACCACTGCAAAAGACAGAGATAGTCAAAACTACAAAAATTCTCCAAAATTCCATTTCACTACTTGGGAGTTGAAATGAGAAATACTGGCTCCACAAACCCCTTTTGGAATTTGGCAGTGATTGTGTGTCCTGTCTGTCAGTGTGACATTTACACCTCTCTGTTTGCTGTCTTTTGGTGTCACCGCTCATCATTTGTGGCTGCCACCATCCGTATCTGACCTTTGACCTTTCCCAGAATGCCCTGTGTCACCATAGAGGTCTTAGCCCCAAAGCTTTCCTCACTGTCTGTGTCACCATAGCAACTTGATGTTGCTGGGGAGTTAGCCAGAGCAATGACTGAGTCAGTTGAGTCTCTGTGGACTGTGGTGGGACGTGCTGAGGATGGCAGGTCGGCGTGGGACGGAGGAGGAGTGTTGCACTTAAAAATACGGTTCCGTTTATTACTGTCCAACCCAGTGGTGCTGCTCTCGTCCTCAGCTGAGTCCCTGTTCTTGTCTTGTGCTTGGTCATTGAGCAGAGTGACCAAGAAGTTGATGTACTTTACAGCCAAACGGAGGATTTCATTCTTGCTGAGCTTCTTGTCGGGTGGGTGTGTGGGAATGAGTTTTCTTAGCTCAGAGAAAGCCCCGTTTACGTTCTGCTGTCGCCAGCGCTCGCGGCTGTTGGTGAAGACACGTCGAGCGAGTTTCTGAGGAGGGCCTGTTAGACACACATAATCACTGTCTGAGTGTGTAGGGCCTTAAATGACATAAAAAGAAGTTAATATATATTATTATTGTCAACAAATACCATAAAAAAACAACATTGGAATGATCCTACTATCGTAATGTGTTGTGTAGCCAATGCCTGATATGTCTTATTCATCTGTGACATAGAACTCAGTTGTTCAAAAACTATTAAAACAACACTGTTGCACTGGGACATCTTCAGTCATTACAGTGAACATGTGCACTTTAGTGTTTATTTTGAATAAATTCTGCATACCGCCTTGCTGCTGTAAATACGCACTAGAGCACCACGTGTATTAATCCGCCGCTGAAAATAGTCCTACAACAAATTCACTATTTACTCCTGTTTGAATAACACTTACTTAAACTACAGTGCCGTGTTATTTTAGGGAATTATTTAACCTTTCAAAAAAAATCTAAATATGTATCCATGACCCATTTTTAAAACATTTATGTCTTCAGTAAGAACAACTGTGCTTGGGGCTGAAAGCCACACACAAGTTAAGGACGTAGAAAAGTATTGAGAGATCGACTGACACATCATTGCTGTTGTTTTTTTTTTTCATAGAACTTGCTGACCAAAAGGAAAATACAGATTATCTGCAATTTTCTTTTTTTTTTAAGTATCATCATACATTCAATATTAACCTTCTCCAGGATCAATACAGCATTTCCGTCATCGGTACAATTTCAAACATGCAAACATTCACATACAGTAATTATGGCTGTATCAATATTGATGTCTCATTCTTTATTTGGTCACACAGAAACTCACAATCATTGATCTCCACCTCAAAGTGCGATGAGGGTCTTCTCTTGATCCGGCTGTTGTTGATGACACCATAGTTTCCTCCTGAGGGACCCAGGTAAGAACTATAGATAAAAAAATAGCAAAATGTGACATTTTTGTAACTGCATTTGCGATCAAATGCAGCTAAATATAAAAAAAAAAAACAGTTCTTCCAGAATCTCCTCTTGTAAATAGAAAGAAAGGTAGAGTGGTTGGAGAAATCAAGAAGATGGTGGAAGCCATTAACTGTGATGTGATTAGGTTTGTGGCGTTGATTGAGTGTACATGCAGAGTTTTATCCCAGTCTCATTAAGTCTGATTAAAGTGATTCTACTTCAGGGGGATGGAATAGATCAATGCTTCCTGCTACAAACAGACCAGAGAGAAGTGAGGAGGGAATCTTATTCCCAGACCTCCATGACAGATGGTGAAACCTTAGATGTAGAAAAAAGTCCTACTTTTTACATAGATGATGCTCCTTTGTTACAGAAAGAAACTATGAGGAAAATCTTTTTTGGTGTAGAGAATAGATGAACAGTAGGATGGCTCTGATAATATCTGCAAAGGAATGCCTTTCTTCGTGAGTGTAAGCTAAGAATTGCCAACTCTACGAGCCCACAAAAAGCTTTAAGAGATCTGTTGTTGTTGTCTTTTGTCAGTTCAACGACTAAATTTAGTTGTAATTAAAAGTAGATGTTTAGTTTGGAAAGTGATATCTTCAGGTTATTGGTTGCACACAATAAAAAAGAAAATGTATGATGCAACTTGTATTTAGCGCCCAAATGTCCTGATGAGAAAATGTAGCGTGAGAAATGTGAGGTCCCTTCATAACAGCACACATCCTGCTGTCAATTTCACATAACCGTGCAGCATAGCCACAATTAATCTCAATGGGAAGTCGTGAAATCGCAGCAGTTAAGGTTTCATATGAAACAGAAAATTGCTACCAACGAGGTGGCATCATCATCACTAGTAACATCACAGGAAAGCGTTTTTTATTTTATGGTTAAGAGTTCCACACCTGTTTGCATGCCTGCTGAAAAGGAGGTGCATGAGCATGTGGCATGTCTTTTATTTCATATACTATTGTATCATGTTCCATAGAGAGCTGAAGTTATAGTATATTTTCCATAATTCAGATTCTCTTACAGCATTAAACTGCTATTCCACCAACAAGATTATTCCACAGCTCATACATTAAACACTATCTGTGCTGTCTGCTAATGTTGTGGTTCCCACCCTTGGGGTCGGGACTAGGGCTGAACGATTTTGGAAAATAATCTAATTGCCATTTATTTCACCAATATTGCGATTGCGATTTAATATGCGATTATTTTTTTATTTTTTCAAAGACAAGCAATAAATCATTGTATAGTATGAACAACACAAGATTAGATAGATTAAACAAACTGTTCTTTCCTGGAGGCCAGGCCTGTATGTGATGATGAAATTAGGTGATGCATGAATTTATATGAATTACATCTTTTATTTAACTACTTCAATCACAGTAGTACACTGAGCACTGACCAAGCCTGGTGTAAACATTCATATTAAAGTCAGAAACAAATCACACAAACTAAAGTGCAGATTGCAGAAATATAAAAACAAATATGTGGCTTTACCATATTATTTATTATTATTTACTGTAATAAACATATGTAAAAATGTGTATTGCACTTTTTAAACACTGTCTTTGAACTTTACTAGACAGTTAAAATAAAAAGGAAAGAAATATCTGCCTGTACCTAAAATGAAAATATTTAGGTAACTCAAAGTTAAATGTAATCACTGTCTGAACATTAATATCTAAATATTAATTGTAATTATCTGTAGTCAGTAACAGCAACAACACAGACTAAAGTGCAGTGAGTATGGCACTACCAGCCATAGTGATCCTGATCACACAGGAAGCAATTTCTCACCATTAGCAACTCCCGCTCCGATCCAGCTCCCGTCAGTGTACTTCATACTCGCATCAAATCTATCTATCTGGTGCTAAACAGACGCTCTGTGTAGCTGTGAACCCAGGCTTGGTGACCGTACTAAGGGGCATCATGTCTTTGGCGATAAACTCTGTTACTGCTTGAGTAATTTCCTCATTCCGTTTTAAAATACGTTCATATGGAGTTAACGTTACGTTACGTTTTCAAACATTTCGGTGAGTGATGCCTGTCGGGTAGTATTTTGCTTACTTGACAAACTGGTGTTCGGCATTTTAGCCATGCAACTGTCGTAGATGGCTTTGTGTTGTTTTTTAAAGTGCTGATACAGGTTCGTAGTGTTACCCCGTGAGGTAGCAACATTAGCAAGACAGGTTTTGCACAATATCTGAAGCTGCGCATCATCTTCTTTTTTTAAACCAAAATAGTCCCATACGAGTGACATACTGTTCCTATTTGGGACTAAAGTTTCTGTCGAGCCTGAGGCCATTGTACAACAGGTCAAGGTACGGCGTAGTGTTAGCGTGCCAAGTTGATGCTTTCTCTGCAGAGTGCAGACTGCTTTGCTCTCACGAGTCACGTGACCAAATTGCAGCCTTTGCGATTAGGAAATCGCGTTTTAACATATCGCGATATTATTGCAAATGTGATTAATCATTCAACCCTAGTTGGGACCCCTCAAAGGGGTTGCAAGATTGAGAAGTAGCATGATGATTAACCAATAAGAAAGATGTAAAAACACAAAAGTACATTGATTGTTTTCTGACTTTTCACCAACCTTTTTTTTCTTGTGGAATAGAAATATTTGCTTCTTTAGGACCCAAAAATTATTCAAATGAAACAATCTGAGAAAGGAGGAAATCACTCTGCTTAGCACTCACTGAAGAGGGTCTATATAAGCCAGATCTCACCTGGTGAAGAAGGGGTGTGCAGACAGGTACTGCTGAGGCAACAAGGGTCCTGGGGAGGGAGCTGAATGGCCCCCAGAAGCTCCAGGGCTGGCCACAGGCAAACAGGCCAACTGACTGCGGCGAAGGTCCCCATGGGGCCCATGTAGGAGACTGGGAATTGGGTGGAGGGCAGTCAAAGGGGTATTAGGGAGCGGGAGAGGGGGTTTGCTGTGACCGAGGCTGATGACTGGAATGTGTGGAGGAAGAGGAGAGGATGATGAAGACAAAGGGAAGGATCTGGTGGAGGTTGGACGTGGTAAAGTGCACGAGGAGGACTTGGCTGGCGCCGGGAGGAGCGGAGGTGGAGAGGAAAGGGTTGGGGACCCCTTGGCAGAAGCAGAAGGGGCTGTGGTGCACTTTGGTCCTCCTCGCTTCTCCTCCTCCTCTTCCTCCTCCTCCTCCTCGGTCTCCATGACGATGGGCTCAGGTGCAGTAGCTGTCCCTACGTTGTGACTGGTTAACGCCGTCGCCGTGGCAATGGGGGACTGAATCGAGCCAGCAGAGGGGACATTCGTGTGTCCCTTGTGCACTGTCTTGTTAGCAGGACACGGGCTGCTGATAGCATACGAGGATGCTAAAGGCCTGTTTTGGAGGGGACTGTGCTGCTCTACGGAGGCACAGGATGGGGAGGAAGAGGAGGAAGAGGAGGAGGAGGAGGAGGGGCGAGGTAGGTTGGGGGGTGAGGTAGGTGGGCTGGTGGGATTTAGCTTCTCCATCATGGTAGGAAAGACTCTTGGGGAATCCTCAGTATTTCCAAAATTTTGTTCCTCCCGGCTGCTCAGTGTGTGTCAGTGTGTCTATATATATATATATATATATATATATGTGTGAGAATAAGTAACATATTCATTTGTACCACCTGTAGCTTGTCCTGCAGAGCCCTTTAAACCTCTTCTAACCAAGTGTATGTGTATTTTACTTCCTCTTCATTTGTTCTGCTTTCTTGCTAAGTATGCAATATTTTGCTGCTCTACTCGCTAGAAATGTGTATTTTCCTCTGGCCAACCTGCAACCCATCAGATGTTCTTATCTTTGCCAGGGTCAGTATGTGAGTCTTCTATCTGTCAGTTCAGATTATATTTGCCTCGGATTGAGCTATAGCTGTCCTCTGATCCAGCCTTATTACCCATCATTCCCGCCTCTGCTGGCTGTGAGTGTGAGTAAACATGCCTGTATTCATTCCCTCACTTCAACATTACAGAGGGTGCCAATGAAACAAATGTTTCAGTCCTTGCAGTCTTTAATGGAGTAGCCCTTCTGTGGTATCGTCTCTGGGTGCAGCGTGGAGCCAGGGTGGTTGTTGCGGTCTGATATGGAGTGGATTTCTCCCACAGTACATCCTGAGCAGCAGATTCTAGGTTTTGAAAAAGTCTCTAGTGGCTGCTCTTTATGAGTCTGTCCGTCTATCTGTCTGTCTGTGTGTATTTTGAGGATGTAAGTCAAAATCCTTTTAAGCATTCAAAACGTCCCAGACCCCTGAAGATTGGATTGATATCAAAGAGTCTGTTGAACAAAATAAAAAACACACTCAGGATATATATGTGGTGTATATATAGATATGAAAATATTCTAAAAGGTCATAATTTTCAGATAAGCACCACAAGAGCTTGTACTAAAATGTAAGGAATAGTTGTTGGTTCTCTCAGTGGAAGCTGGTCTACAGTTTAAAATCTGAATTTGTTTAATAATTTACAGATTCATCACATACTACTGCCCTGAGTTGATGTTACAATGCTGGATATCAAGTTAATTCACTGTTCTCTATTTCTTCAAGGAAGGAGACATTTGTTTTTACTCTGCTCTGCAATGCGTTACACTCTTATGATTTTTCAGGTTTTGCAATCGCAAGTGTTCCTGTTTTGTTTTTTTCTAGTTGTCATGACTTTATTTTGGACAGTTCCCTCTTTCACAATGATGTGCGGACGAGACTTGCAGGTAGTTTTTTTATCGTTTAATTTTGCAGCAGCGTTGTATTTACTCATATAAATATCTTGCATAGAGAAATAACACAGACAGAAAGTTACAGATGAATATTTAAAAGGTCTCAACTGTACATGACTATTTTTGCTGAAGGCATAATGATTTGCACAATTTTTTTTAAATAATTAATTTTGCTGTTGTGGCCAAGAAACAAAGCGACTATCACTACTCGTATACTTCGTTGAAGCATAGATGGTATAGCATTTGACTTTTGGTCAAGTCTGTATTCTCTGGCACATTTCTGCACGAGTTAATAATAAACCTTTATGCTACCAATATTTCATTGCACTAGATTTTTATATATGTCCAATATTTGTGTTTTCTTTCTGTTTAATCAATTTATATGTTATTGCTTTATATTATTGTTTAAGCCAAATTTACTGTAACCAGTAGACTGGTTAAGAAATATATATATTGGGGCACTTGGATAGCTCACCTGGTAGAGTGTGCGCCCCATGTACAAGGCTAAGTCCTTGTCGCAGCGACCGCAGGTTTGACTCCGACCTGCATGTCATTCCCCCTCTCTCTCCCCTTTCATCAGCTGTCTTATATAATAAAGGCGTAAAGTGGCCAAAAAATAATCTCAAAAAAAAGAAATATATATATATAATTCAGCTTTTAAGAAAACTATTTTTTAAGTTAATACAATAAATTGCCATCCAAAAAGCATGTGACATCTGACATGGTGGGATATTACAGTTTTATCTTCATCTATTTACCACTAAATAACCACATTTTATTATCGGTTTTCCAAAAAATGTTTTTACTTAAGTACATACTGTATGACGTGTCACATTATGACAAACTCCAAGCAGATGCTATTTTGTTATTATTATTTATAGTATATATTTATACATACATATTTTTTTTATAATTGTTGAGGCTGCAAACCATTCATGCACTACAGGCTGCATACAAATAAAATAAACAAGTACTTACAGATACATTATGATATCCAGTGTGGCTTGTCTGTCTGTCATGCAAAATCCGTTCAAGTGATCTGTAAACGCACATGTTGTATCTCCTCAGTGTTTAACGCCCTCCTCCTCCTCCTCCTCCAGCAGCCCGTCACTGTCTGTCTGTCTGTCAATCTCTAAGGTCAAAACTGTCTGACACCGCTCAAAACACTTCTCATATTCTGCGAATCACTTTAAAAGCTAATAATTAGATATATTTATAAAAGTCCCAAATATTCACAAAGAGATGAAGTCAGAATTAGACCGTCCAAATGTACGTATTTGTTTTTCGGCGTGAAGTTGCTCCTTTGAACGAAGACACACATGCCGCCCCCTGTCCATATGTCATTCTCATCTCTCTCTCTCTCTCTCTCTCTCTCTCTCTCTCTCTCTCTCTCTTTTTCACTGCCCTGTCTATCCTTCTTTCTCCCACTCTATTCGCCAAGAAGACACAATGCTCTAGCTGGTTGCCAGGCGGAGAGCTCTGGTACTGGCAAGTGTGAGGTGGGAGAGAGAGAGAGAGACAAGGGGGAGAGAGGGAACCATGTTGCAAGGAGAGTTTTCCGCTCCCTGCTGGACAAGAGGATGTGCTAGTACAATATGGTGGCTCCTGATAAGAGCCTCAAAGCTGCCTGTGGCCTGTAGATAAGGAACCTCCACCACCCCTCCTCCCCCTCCACCACCACCAATACACACACACACACACACACACACACACACACACACACACACACACACACACACACACACACACACACACACACTAGATTGGTCAGTCCTAGACTTTGAAGGCATCTTGACTGTTTCCAAGAAAATATCAATATAATAAATAGACAATAGTGTACTGTACACACAAGCACATGCTTCTTCATACACACATACACATATGGTAGATGTTCATACATAGACAATGCCAAAGAGGCCCTTGGGGAATCAGTAGGTAAATATCTTAAACAGTCTGCTATTAATGGTAATTTTTAGATCTTGATTGTTCGCTTTGAATCTTCTGAGGATCGTATAATGTGTCTTTGTAGCAGCATTATAAAAACACATGTTCTTTTATTGTGGATTATTTGAGACAAATTGATGTAATAAAAGAGGTGAGCAGAGATGAAATATAAATGAGAGATGAGGAGCAACTATTCCTGAATAGAGCTTTTCTTTTATTATAGTTGCTTGTCTTATCGTGGTTATAATCTCAGGATGTCCATTAATCAATAAGTCTATTCTGATAATCAATCAAGATTTTGTTGAGCAGTCGTGTGTCTGTGTGTGTGTGTGTGTGTGTGTGTGTGTGACGGCATGGTACAAACACAAAAGATCTCTATTCATGGACTCGAAAGAGATTTTAGACAGGGGCTTTTCTGTTATGACATCAGAGCACACCTGTGTTACTGATCTATGTCACGTCATCATGGTAACTTTCCTCTCCAAGAGCTCCCAAACTTCCTTCCTAAATTTATCTTTCACTCTCTCTCTTTATCTCTTTCTCTCTCTCTCTCTCTCTCTCTCTCTCTCTCTCAACCTCAGGGTCAGCACCTCTTTTACATTCCCTCAGTCATTTCCTTCTTAGACAGACTGAAACACTAACATTATAAAGGCTTTACAGTTACGTGACCTTCAAGGTCCTGGGAAAGAAAGAAAGCAGTTTGCCGAGCAACTGCTCAACAAATCTGTCATCGCCTTCATCATCATCATTATCATCATTGTGATTTGTTTTCATTGTAGTTGTGTAGTGATCATCATCATTGTCAACAATAACTACACTGTGGTCTGAATATGCTGAAATAATAATAGTACAATCCGAGTTCAGACAGTGTCATCTTTCGGTCTGTCACACTCTTTTGCATCTGGCAGCTGTGGTTCCAGTTGATCGCACTCTGTGTGCCAGAATAAAGTTGCAGTGGCACCGCTGTGCCTGCAGATGCTGCATGAATTTGCCTGTGACATATAAAAAGCTACACCAAGGGACAGAGACAAATCCTTTGGGATTAACTTTCCCTGTGCTTTATATGGTACTGTTAAAAGTAATATAATTCGATATTGTAACATTGCTGTTTTGTCAGTACGTTTTGGTTCTTTAAAGGTGTTTGTGCATCTGGCTTTTTGGGGTTCATTCAAAATATAACTTTAATAAAAGATGCTTTAAAATTCCTTTAGCTTTTTTTTCTCAGTGATTGTTTATAATTATTTGTGGCTATATGTGCTTCTAGGAAATATAATAAAGAAAAAAAAATACATTTTCAAAGTCAAGACAAAATGATTGAAACGGGCCCTTGACAGAAATAAGTCTGACTTATAGCTGAGTTTGTGCTAAAAAACCATGTGGATGTGGAGTAAATATGTTTTATCAGATGCTAAACAAAGACAAAAATAAATGCATAGAAACATGGCAACAATTATCCAAACTGAACCTGGACTCCAAAAACATTTCAGAATGCAGTTTTAGTTGCAAAAACCTCTTAATGTCTTTAACTTTGTAGAGATTAAAACAAATCGGTGAACATTGTGGGCTCCCCCCCTCTTACTATAAGAGCCTGATTTCTCAGACTCTAAGTTATCTGGGCAGCTCCCTCAAAAGAGAAAAGAAGACAAATCGTTCACGCTCTCATTTACGGCTCAGTGTGAACACCCAAACTGTAAACAGGGAATAATAATAGAAGCAAGCGATAACAGACAGCTTCCGCTTTTCCCTTGAGTGAGGAAGAAATCAAGAGGGGATTGTTTTAATCTCAAAACCTCGCTGTCACGCCCTCCTCCTGGCTACCTCAAAATACCTAGCTTGATAAATGGAGTGTCGATGGGGGAGACACTGTGAATGAGTAAAGTGTGTGTGTGTGTGTGTGTGTGTGTGTGTTTTATGTGTGAAAGCAAGGGTCAGGCTATTTGTTAAAATACCCTTGAGACTTAACGTAAAAATTAATTTAAAGGTTCTCTCACTCTGTGTGTGTGTGTGTGTGTGTGTGTGTGTGTGTGTGTGTGTGTGTGTATACCAGCAGAAACAACATTGATCTTCTTGCTGGGCCAGAAAGCATGTGTGGGTGAGGAGTGGAAAATGAAAAGCTTGTGGCCTATTCTTTGTTGAAAGAAAGTACCAGCTGTTAAATTGCAGTCCAGGAACCAGAATATAATACTAACTGATACAGTGTTTCCCACAGGTTGAGAATTTACTTGTGGTGGTGGGTAGTACAGGATGGGATGGCGCGGCACGCGATGGCTGGGTTCAGTAGTAAACTAGTCAAACGAAGGTTTATGAACTATTTATTAAAAACAATGACTACATAACATTAACAGATACTTTAGAAAGAAATACCTATTTACATATTAAACAAATCAAACTAAAAGATGATACAGATACAAATGAAGTGTAGCCATGATGTGCTTTGTCAATTAAATCTGGTTGGTTTGTCAAAGGTTATGGTTCAGCAGATAAAATACCTGATTACCCGGAGCTCAAATGTTATATAACAACCTTAATACTCTACTATGAGTTAAGTATATAAGTTTTATTTGGGCTCAAGTCCATAAATACAGTAAGTGGGTACGGGCACGGAGAAAACGCTTGGTTAGTGGTTAGCAACGATTAGCTCCAGTTAGCTCCATTATAAAGATATGGAGTGGAGGAGACTGCCGCGGAGAAGGTGAACAACCAGACTCTGATAAATGATGTTTGGGGAGCTTTCACAGTGGTGGAGCCGCGGCGTTTCTATGGTTTATTAGTATTAGTATTAGTATTAGTAGCATAACAGCGTTGGCTTTTTTTTGCCAGCTTTCCATCCTGTTTTAGGAAGCAGCGACTGTATTGCGTTTTGCCTGTAAAACCATGTCTGTGTTCTTCATATTTATGTAGAATTATAGTTTGCTCTTCTTATGTAAAACATGTGGCTCTGGTAGATGTTTGCGATTGGTCATGCTGTGCAAACACCGCCTACTTTATGTGAACGCTGGATTGGGAAACCCTGGGTTGATTGAACTAGTTGTTAACCACCGTCGTGACACAGTTTATGCAGGACTGCGGTTGTTAGGTTAGGTGAAGCCGGGTAACTGAAATAAATCCAGGGCATGTTGATCTTGATTCGTAGTACAGGCCTCAGGTTCTTCAACATCCCTTTTAAATATATATATATATATATATATATATATATATATATATATATATATATATATCCCTTTATATGGAGTGGCGGTGCTGTAAGTGGCCACTGTGACCACAAGTGGTAGCTACGGAATAACAGCCTATTAAATATCCTTTCATTTCCCAAAGATCTTGCATCAGTCACTTTGAAGACATCATCATTAGGGTGACCTTAGTGAGCTAAATGCAAGTTACACAACAACATGCATCTAAAGTTAGCTAAAATTAGCCACCATAAGCTACTGGTCATACCAGGCCCAGTAAGGCAGAACCTGTGAGCAAGGCGGCATTTTTTTAAATTTTTAATTAATCATTTTCCAAAAGAACATTGTCTAACCTTATAACACCAATATTTTTCATCCCCTCACAAAATTTAGTGTGAACTTGGAGTCATAAAAGTTGTATGAACATACACACACACACACACACACACACACACACACACACACACACACACACACACACACACACACACACACACACTCCCCAAAGTGGGCTCCATGGCCACGTTTCCTCCACGTCATGTAAACACTATTGTGTGCCGGGCGATAGGGATCACTGGAACATAATTGTTTAAGGCAATATTCGAAGTGCATTTCGTGGAGAAAGTGACAAACAATGCTGCGAGCGCTGGCCGGGACAGACGCTCTCTCTCCTCCTCTGCTGCGACATGATGTCGACTCTATTTATTTTTCCTTATTGTCCTGGAGACCGGCCATCCCAATTATCACAAATTTAGTACTCCACCAATTTAACATTTCACTCCTATAACATGGTTGGATTTAATGTATGGTGGATAGTTTAAAAAGAGAACAAGATATATCATTTTCATTTCACAAATTCTTCTTCTTGTCATAACCTGGTGCCTACATTACCCACAATGCAACTCAAGTGCAAACTGTTGGGAGATTGAGATGTGTTATGCTAGTAGCAGCTAATGTTGCCTCAAGCTGCTGGCCTCAAGCAGAGATCAGGAGCAGCTACAGGGGTCTGGTAAACTCACTTCTTTATAACTTCACACCAACAATAGATTATTATTATTATTTTCTAACTTGTAGTCAACTGACGCTGACTCAACTGACATCACTTGAGGCAATTTATCAGACTTTACACAGCTCCCTCTGGAGCCACAAAAGGCTTTACACATCTTTATCACATACGTTATGCAGTAGAACTCTTCAACACCTGTAAATAGACTTTGATGTGTAAAATTGGAGTTTCCCTTTAAGTTGAGGGGAAGCGATCATTTGTAAGTCAAGTGTTTCCACTTCATCTCAAGCAGATCAAACAAATTATTTAGCTCTTCCTTATTACTGCCCTGTAACATCAAGGCCTAAACATTGTAGATGTTTTCCAAGTAGACAGCAAGGACCTTTCAAGTTCATGGAGATCCTGATTACTGTAACAGCACCTTGTATGCTGTCAGCCACATGTGGACGGTCACACATCGCTCCATTCCCAGGATGCACCTGGCCTGGGGCGAGCAGGCGGACGTGGGGGACAGCTGTTTCCTGTGCACACTTCCTGGTTTGGCAGAGCAGAAGGGGGAGGTTGTGGTGGGGAGGAGAGGTGCGGGGTGGAGGGGCAGGCGAAGGGGTGGAACAGGCCTTTTCCAAACAGGATATATCTGCCACAGCCACAGGTGTGAGGGTACCAACGCTCCTCATCCTCATATATACATCTTTTTTTTTTAAAGAAAACAAATACCCTACTGATTGAAGGGAGGGTTATATGATGAAGGTAAGTGGAAGAATAAGTAGAGAAGGATAAGATGAGAAGTACAGTATATAGAGGAGAAAGGAAGGTGGGGTAGACAGAAGCAGGGAGGAGAAAAGGCTTGTTTATTGTCTCAGAATAGACTTACTCAGCCGGCTGGTGGGCTAATCAGAGCATAATGGGTTCAATCAATAGTTTCCTTGATTGCACACATACTGTACATTCAATGTCAACAGTTGAACAGGAGCCTGAAAAGCAGCACAGCACGGTGTTTTCAAGTCAGGAGTGTAACAGTGATGATGTTTCATTGCACCACCCTTCTGCAGTATAAGCAGCACATTACTATGTTTCTATGGCTACCAAAAAAACAAGAAACCTGACAATTATATAAAAATTATGTATAGGGAGTGATGGTCAGTATAGGGTCAGTGAAGAAAATTAAGTTGACACAATAAATCAAAACCTTATGTACTCTTATTTTACTCTGTCATTTTATTTCCTTTTTTTTTTTTTTTTGCTAATTACCCATTGCACATTTGCTTGTAATAATAATATTACATGCCCAATAATAAAAATGATTGAAGGCACTGTCCATTTGAGTTGCAGAACAGGCAAAATGTGAAAACAATTTACAGCAATGAATGCTGAGATATTTGTGTGTGTGTATATATATATATATATATATATATATATATATATATATATATATATATATATATATATATTCTGTTTTACCCATAGGTGAAAAAGTGCAGAATAAAACCACTTGTGTAAATGTTCACCTATTGCTTGGGTTTTGTTCAAATTTGCACTAATAGTGCCATATCTGCCCCTACTCCTCAAACCAATATGAATTCAATTATAAAACAAGAGCCTATGGGTTTTTAAATACAAAGTTGTCACAGACACTTTAAACAAAAGAAGTTGCAATGCTAACATTCCACTGTGTGTGTGTGTGTGTGTGTGTGTGTGTTTCCAGTAAAATCACGCCCTTGGTGCGTAGAAATGCAGAAAAGATGAGGACAGTCATCAGTCTCTTGACAGTCACGAAGTCAAGAGCCTGTTACTCTAACTGGGAGGACTAGTCTGAATCAATTGACCTTGAGGCCTCAGTCTAACCTTTGACTCTGAAGCGTCATCACCTGCACTGGATTACGTGCAGAACTTTACGAGTGCACTGCGGCTTTTCAAACAGCCCAATCGCATCCACTTCCACGTTTGGCAACACAACTACAAATATTTCCATATGAGATGAGCACTGACAATTGTGTGTGTGTGTGTGTGTGTGTGTGTGTGTGTGGGCTTGTTTAACTATATTCGTGGGGTCCAAAAACCAGGAGTCCAGTATACTTGTGGGGTCCTGACAGCTTTGTTTATGTTTAAAGGGCAGTTTGAGGGTTAAGACTTGGTTTTAGGATTAGGGTTAGAATTAGGTTATGGTTAGGGTGAGGGTAAGGGTTAAGGTTAGGCATTTAGTTGTGATGGTATGTAAGGTTGTGATGTAATGTAAGGTTAGGGTAAGGGGCTAGGGAATGCATTATGTCAATGATGGGTCCCCACAAAGATAGTGAAACGCACTGTGTGTGTGTGTGTGTGTGTGTGTGTGTGTGTGTGTGTGTGTGGCCCTCGGGTCACAATGACACTGCACGGAACAACAGCATATTGTGTCTTCCTCTCTCATATTTCTCATCATCAGCACTGCCGCCGTCCAAATTCCACTGGTGTGTTCACAGCGTGGCAGAAGGACTCGGCCCTGTTGTCAACCCCCATCCTGCAATAATAGGAAACACAGCATCACTTTTCCACTTTCTCCCTCACTTTTACACTCTAATTCAAAATATATGAGTTCCTGTTTGGAGCTCCCTCGCTCTGGACTTGATTGTTTGGATAAAAGCTGCATGCAGTTTGCTTTCTTATCTAAAATGCTTTTGTTGTTCATAATGTGTTTTTCTGTATATGGGTGGAGGTTGGAACACATTTGTAATGTAGCAACCACCTCTTCTCTTTTTGCACATTATACTGTATGTGCCAATGTACGAAACTCTGCCAGGTCAAAAGGAGAAATAATATCTAACTGTATCTGTCAGTACAGTAAGTGCCATTGACTCATTCTGACATGTGAAGTGTGTTACCTAAATATCTCTATTTATCTTTATTTTCACTTATATGAAATGAAATTTAGAAATACTGATGACATAACTTCTGCGTGTGGCTTTCGTGGATAATAAATGTTACTGTCTGGTTTTTGATGAAACGATTAAGCTGCAGCCATATGGTTAAACTATTTGATCAACATTTTTACATTTTTTTAATTTAAAAAAATGTTTTATGCTTTTATGAAAATGTTACAAAAACATGCATGCACGGAAGCAAAAACAGCAGGCCCATTCACACAACTTTGATGTCAAGGTATATTTTGCAGTGCTAATTTTATTTCATCAAGCACATATAGCATATGTGACCATTTTGTTTCAACTACACCAAAGGGGGAAAAAAAACACTCTGTTGTCCTTTTCAGATTCCTTCGGTTCTCCACCACAGGATTTGACTTTTTGGAGTCAAGGCCTACATTTCAAAATCTACACTGCCCTATTTCCACACTTAATTTCTATCTAAATTAAAAGTTAGACATGGTTACATATTTACCAAAATGCAAAGCACATAGGTTCAGTGATAGGAGTCCTCAGTGGTAGCTACGGTCCTGTTTAGGCAGTCTAATCTGTCGGCTACACTGAAGCAGTTATGAGTTAAGATTCTTGCTCATGGGCACCTCAACATATAATGTAAGTTCTGCTCTTTCACTTTCCTAACTGTGCCGGTCTGGAAAGTCTACACCACATAATCCACTTTTGAACTGCCTGTTAAGCCTGGAGAGGTGCTTCTTTCCCTCACCCTAACCCTCTACAATATGGATGTGAATCTTCACTGGTCTCACGGTTCAATTTGATTAGGATTATCCTGTCAGTGATTCGATACAATTCAATATCCCGATGCATTACGATGCACCACCTCCTCAAATTTATTATATTTTGCTACACGTGGTTTTCATCAACAAATTCAAGCAGTCAGATATACTGTATGTGACCATCCATTTTTATTGCATCTGCTCTTAAAAAAACACTTCCTGAATGTAGCGGAGTCTGAACACAGCAGACAACAGGCAAAAACCCCAAAAGCAGCGACCGAAAAATCAACGAGAAACATCAGTAGGCAATAATCGATTATTGTCTGTCACTGCATCGATGCAGAATCATCCACGTCTGCATCGCGATGCATCGATGTAATGATTAATTTCAACACTGCAACTCTACAAAGGACAGGTTTTTTTTATTATTTTGTCCACCACATTTGTATCAATGAGGGTAGGCTAAATAACAAACACCTGTCAATATAATACAATATGGTTCAACAGCACCACAAACTGCAGCCTCCAAAATGATCATACAGTTGAATCTAATCTTCACTAAAACAGTTTCAACAAAAACTTAACATCAGCCTTCATGAAGGTAGCATTTATTGTAGGACTGTTGCATCAGACCGCATTAGTCTAGCTACGTGCATCTAATAAACTGGGAAGTCAGATATAAAGGTGCCATTTTTGTCTAATGCATTGTACTGTATGGCTGCGGTGCTGTTTTTTTTGTGTTTTGGTTGGCTCACCACTAGATGGCGACGTATTTACTTGTAACTTCCAAGCCGCTGCTTGATTATTTAAAGGGACATTTTTTCAACCTTTTTTCTGTCTTTTAGTCATAGTATGGCATGCTTATCTTCGCCATGATCCTTGTCATTATGTCATCTGTATTTAATAAGAAAATAAGTTGACATAAAGAGAAAAACTAAAGTCAAACCACTGTGTAAAAGTATCATTAGATGTACAGTATAAGTAGGCAATAGTTAATATAAAATGACCAATACAATGTGATCAATGCACACCATGTACCCAAAGAAAATGTTGAAAATTGGTGGTGCTCCTTTAATTTGGGACTCTTTAATTTTGAAAAGTTTGCATGTAAGTTAAGATCCTAAGTGTCCAGCTCTAGTACCTTTAAGTCAACATGGTGAAACTGAATTTTTGTCCCCGGTGGCAAAATCCTCAACTAAGCAACTTCAACTTTCCCACTCACTCTCTGAGAGGAAAACAACAAGACACTGTTGTTTTCTGTCCATCGTTCCACATCCACATTAATTTGTGCTGTTTGTAAAAACAATTCCCAGCAATGAACACAGTGATATTTGTTACAATTATAAGAGTATTATTATATAATTATATAAGAGTTTGATTATCATGTTTATGTGCTATCAGAAACATATAATAGAAGTAATTATGTTTTATACACAAAACATATATTCTGTTCATTTCCATTTCTCTGCATTTTATTATTGCTTATATGTAAATGTACTGTAAGTACAGTTCTCCTTTTGTAGGCATGACGTTGCATACACACACACACACACACACACACACACACACACACACACACTTGCTCGCTGCTGGTGGGCCGCCGCTGCACCGCTCAGTGTCTGGGTGGTCTAGACCAGGTGGAGGAGAGAGGGATTAACACCAGGCCTGCCTGAAGGGGGGAAAAAGTACAGAGGGAGAGAAAACAAGAGCTGGAGGAGAGATAGACATCTGTCCACCAGATGTGCTGTACAACATAAGGAGGTAGTTTATGAAGCAGAGAAGGGAATGAAAAGGCTTTTGGTCACGAAGCTCAGTGACAACTGGATGCATTGTGACTGAAATAACATTCAGCCTCCCTCTCTTTCTTTCTCAATCACGCTCTACTTTTTTCATATGTGTGTGTTTGCTCTGGTTGTCTGTCATTTAGTTATATACATAACACACACACACACACACACACACACGCACTTTCTCTTTTCGTTTCTTCTTCCGTTCCCGGAGGAACTTCTGCAGGCTACTATTATACAGTATAAACCAGGGACGACCACCTGTCAAAACATGTCCAGTTACGGTGTGTCTGTTTTTAGGAGGGTGTTGATGAGAGGGAATGAGACGGGTTGAATTTACAGGGGAACAAAAGACTGATTTTAATATAGATTTTAGTGCTGAACATGAAATAAAGTACAATACTTTATGTAGTACACTTCTCCACCTACAAATACTACAAACCTGCAAAACATAAGAACTTACTTCTTTTGCATTTCACAAAGTGTGTGACTCGAGTGTGTGAGACATAAAACCCTTTAATCTTAAAATAATAAAGGTCCTAGCTTTTACAGAGCTTTCTGCTGAGTAATGAAAACTGAAACACTGACAGTGATTAGATCAATTCTATTTTGTTGTTGCTGTATAAATAAATCATACAGCCATGAATACCAAGAGCAAGACAGTTAGTTATTAAGGACACACACACTTTAATCATCATGTATTTAAACCACCTTTGAAGACACACTATTCTGCTGCAAGTGGTGCTTCCTGAACACACACACACACACACACACAAAATTATGTATGTATGTATGTATGTAAAAGTCAGTATAATACATTTTACTTGTTTACAAAAATAACCTAACCACAAGATCGACTCAGACCAACAGATATGTGGTTTAGCTGGAATAAGAAAAATAATATTATAGTTTTTACTTATAAGGTCTTCGGCAACTTTTTATCTTAACATTGTTTTCAAGGTCAAGAATAAACGTTCAATCTCTACTTTTAAGCTGAGCTCATGGACAAGAAGTCCTTGAAGTGCTTCGATTTTTTTCTTTAATTTGAACATTCCATTCAATTCCATGAAAAACCATGGAGGAAAATGGTGAGATATGACCGAAAGCTCCAGAACAGCGACTGAGTAGACCTTGTGGTGAGAATGAACTTTCAATCTCACTTGCGTTTATTACTGTAATACACACAGCGATATTACTGTTCTTTTTCCCCATTTTTGTCGTTGAATGTTGAATTATTGTGTTTAAACCACTAAAAAGGTTAAATGAATCAAATCAAACATTTGATTACAGCTTGCACTCGGCCTTTTGAAATTTTTTTCTGCCCTCACCTCTGAATATTTGCGGTCAGATTTCTGCATTTGGTCAGCACACAAATTGTTACATGACACACTGCTTCTTCATCTTTTTTCTGAGTTCCTATGCTAGATTCACTGTTTGTTCCCTCTGCAGCATGTGTATGTGTGTGGTTTACAGCTGTTTACATAGCTAACACTTATTATTATAAAGTCTATGAGCTAACAGTGGGTGAGCCCTATTCAACAAGCCCTACCTCTGGGATTCAGGCCTTTCGAAGGCCTATAAACTCTGGATGAAAGCTGAGGCCAAATTAATAAAGTTTAACAGGATAAAGATGTGGCTTGTTAGACAGCATGACATTCAAATCGCCCACCTAAATGACTATCTTTTAAATCTAGATTTACAAGTTCCTGGCCATAGAACATCATATAAAGTATATAAGTTTATGTTTGTGTGCATTTTGTGTGCATCCTATTTACATTACATCTTTTGCCCTTTCCATACAGATTCTTTCCCTGATCCTTCTTATTTCTCCCCGCTGGCTCAGTTAACCTCAAAGCTCACTCTCATAATGAGATAGTAAGTTAAACCAGCAAGCGTGGAAAGGCAAACACACACTGATACCTGAGGCCTCAATTCACGTTCACTCCAGTGTTTGGTGTTACGTGGAACCATTAAAGGTTATTTTCGTTGATGCTCTGGTTATTGGCTGCTATTAGGTTTTTATCCTGCCTGGCACTGTAGCTGTTGTTCTTTTGGAGCCGAGCTGTGAAACTTACCTTTCTCGCACAAGTTATATAGCAATAAATGCTGAAAAGTAAAGTGCCTGGATTCCTTTAAAAACTCAATGTTATCTTGTGTGATTTCCTGGATTCTGAATGTAGAGGAGATTACCGATATGAGTAGTGTGTGTTTGGCCTGCGTGTACACATGTGTATGGCTATACATATCATAGTGCACATCATAGTACACAATGTGGTGGAAGCCTCAGACCTGGACAAAATGTCTTGAAATGTAAACTTTTAAATCCGCCACTTGGTAGCAGCAGAAACAAGTTGTGAACACAACATTGACATATCATCACTTTTTGTAACTTTTTTATAATAATGAACGTCCGTTACATTCAAGCCATTGACAAATGAGTTGCTTCAAATCTAATTAAGACTATCAGCTCCACACAACTCTCTCAGTATGGCTATGTTCAGAAGATTGTGGCGTCCGGTGACTTTCCCGCGCAGAAGCTCAAGTGAAGATAATTACCTCTTCTGAAGGGTGGCTACAAGTAACTGCGTGGAGGAGGGGTGGGGGCATCGATCACGTAAGGCTTGTATCATATGGACGCGCTGATTTTGTTGTCATTACTTAGAATTCCTCATGGGGGTGACAGAAACTATGCACTATAACTTTAAGTTGACATTGCAAACTTGTAGCAAAACGTCACTTATTTACACATCCAGCAGTTACGGAGCAACATTATCATTCAGTTAGAGTTGTATTTCTGGCCACCTGATGAATGTCCATAATCACTCTCCTTTAGCTCTGTTTTTGTCTCTATCATCTCCTGAGGGAAACATCTATCTCTTTAGCTGCTAAATGCTCCACCATGTTCATCAGCTAGTCTCTAACTGTGTCTGTCTGCTGCTTGGTACTGAGCAGTGTTCAGTGGATGGATTTTTAGAGCTTTTTTTCATGAATTAGAGCCCCTTTAAATGAACTGCTCCTAGCAACTTCTATTGCAGCTTCCATGACGACTGTGGGATGAATAGCCTAATGTTAGGGCAAGAAAAACAACCCCTTCTAAACAGGGCTAACATGAACACCATGATGATCAGAGGTTTCACCATATTTGCAACATGAGATTCAGTTTCACTAATCAAAACAAACACCACAGTTAGACCCAGACAGGTCCCTCTAGGACTTCTACAATATTTGAGCAACACTCATTTGTGAAACATGACACTGCCACCATTCAAAATCTAAAGACGTTTAACGCAAGGATGCTATTTTCACCGCCTCCCACCTAAGGACAAAATACATGCTTTCTCCCTGTGTAATCTACAGCTTTCCCTCAAAAAATTGAAAGACAGACGTTTTATTTCTATGTCAATACAATTTGAGAGCAGCACTTGTAGTTTTAGCATTTGTTTGCTGTTAACAGACAAATGTTTGATCACTTGCTAAAGCGCTTCATTTCTTCATCCGTCATTTCATTGAAGCGTACAGCCTGACAGACAGGATCTTTCCTCTCCGCTACAGTAACATAGAGTATCCGATTTGAAGCATGTATCACTGTGGATGGAGCTGTTCGTCAGCTTTCGCACCCACACACACACACACACACACACACACACACACACACACGGGCCCGTCCATCACTAGCAGTCTGAAATGAAACAGACTCCCTCACATCGTTATCCCCCTCCCATTCATCCTTCCTCGCTCAAAAACCAGGAAAGCTTGTATTTGTATGATTGGAAATCTGCTACAAATCTGGCAAACATATGCTGGGACATATTCAGCTTTCATGTCTTTTAACTGGGTATTTTTTTTGTTTTATCAAAGAGTCTGCTTCTCTACACATGTGCATCTTCCTTGTTTCATATTCTTATTGTTTTTGAAGTGAATCCTAGCGTTCTGTGTTTGCTGACTGCTCCACTTAGCGAGGCCTTCTGCTGTGTGAGTGAACGTTTGGGGGATTATGGTTCAAAGGAGGCTGCGCTGAGCTTGTACAGACAACTTGAGCCTGCATATTCAGTTATTTCTGTTATAGGTTGTCAATAACTGGGGAATGTATTGCAGATTGGTTCCATATTTTTGCTTCCTTGTTCTGACATTAACTTGAAGTTGACCTTTAGTTGGCTCACCAATTTACTATTAACACAGAAAACAGATACAGCACAGTCAGTTTATGAGACATGTAGTTAAAAAAGTGAAATATCACATTGACATAAGTATTCAGACCCTTTGCTATGATATTTGAAATTTAGCTCAGGTTCCCGCCTATTTTTCTTGATCATCTTCGTGTTTCTACACCTTGATTGCAGTCCAGCTGTGGTAAATGCAGTTGATTAGACATTATTAAAGGCACACACTCTCTCTCTATATAAGGTCTCACAGCTGACAATACTTATAAGAGCAAAAACCAAGCCATGAGGTTGAAGGAACTGCCTGCAGAGCTCAGAGACAGGTTGTGTCAAGGCACAGATCTAGGGAAGGCTACAAAACAAGTCTGATGTTGAGGAAGGAACTGATGTATATGGGATTAAATGGAATGAGATGAGACCTTATATGATGTGTGACACAACAAAATATGTCATGTCATGTTGAACAACAACAACATTGACAAATTGGGCAAAGCCTGCAAGCTAGTTCAGGCAGGCTGCGACACTAACATGGCCTTTTCTTTTCAATGCAATTTAATCATTTCAAATCCTTAATCACCCTTTTAATCATGGCCATATATGTAAATTGTCTTTGTTGTGCTCTGCTCACTCTTTTGCTGCACATGGCATTTGGTGCTACAGCTGCCGCCCCTACTGCTGTTCACATGGCATTTAAATCCCACCCCTATCCTAACATCCACTTGTAGAGTCCTCCTCCTGCTGTTCTGTGCTTGTACATATTCTACATTCACAAAATAATCCATTCCATGTGAGAAGGCTGGCTGAACAATAGTGATGGTGATTATTATGTTCATGGTGATGTAATGAGGATTTGTCATTAATTAACAACTTGCAACACCAGCATGATGCACAGAGACAAAATGAACAAAGAGAACAAAGCAACTGAGAAAACAGAAGTTCACACGCTTCACATATGAGCAGAGGAAAGAGCTTTTATGAGACTTGAGTCAACCAGGGTGGTCCTTAGCTGTATGCTCAGATGGGAGGCTTGTCAACACAATAACAGCAGAAAACCTCCAAGTCATCGGACTCTTTCTAACTTCTCCAAACTGTGGCAGACACATCCAGAGCTGGCCAATTCAGGGAAAGAGTAGAGGCAGGATGGGTGGAGGAGATGGAGGAAGAGGAAGGAGATGTGAGTCTTCTACAAAAATAACAAAGCTGCTATTGATACTGACCTTGCTGTCTTACTTCTCCTTCCTGCTACCCGCACCCCAAATTAGGTCTGGCTAGGACATCGGCATGGAAGAATTTGTTCCAATCCAAAACACTTCATAGCTGTTTGTTTTTGCTGATTCAGATCTCCCAGTTTTGTTATAAAAAAACAGTTCAAATCAGTCAGAATTTAAAGTGCTCATATTATGCTTTTTGGCTTTTTCCCTTTCCTTTATTGTGTTATATATCCTTTTTTGTGTGCATGTTATAGGTTTATAAAGTGAAAAACCCCAAAGTCCACCCCAAAGGGACTCTTCCTTCTCTCCAACAGAAAACACTGTTCACAAACTGCTCCAAACAGCTCTATTGTAGTCCAGCCTTTACTTCTGTGACAAACGTGCGTCACTTTGTAACACACGTTATAATGCTCGCCTAGCTGCTAACATGGCATGCCCTCATACTCTGCAACTGACTGGCTAGTAGTCCTTACCTAGCTACTGCGCATGTGCCACTCCCAACAAAGCTGTTACAGAAGTGAGATGCCTCACTCTGTAGCTAAAACAGAGAGCTCAACACACAGGGTGAAAAGAGAAGCTGCAGCAATGTGCAGTTCAACAAAAATATGGTGTTTTTTGAAAATTAAACCATGTAAACCTATTCTGATATAACCTCTAAATACAATTATGAACCTGAAAATGAGCATAATATGAACAATTTAATGGCAGCTGTTATGTGTATATATTTGGAAAGAATCTAAAGTAGAGATTTGTTTGATCCAAAAATATTCAAGCGTTATCAAGCCAGAGCTTATTAATGATCCCTCCAAACTTGTTTCCCTGGCTTGGATCTCCAGCACCTGTCAGCTCCAGTTTTTTTATGAGCACTGGAAGAAGGAGTGGATGCAGAGCAGCAGGGTAGAGCAGTTTGGAGGGAGGAGAAGCAGGGAAGTTGGAGGAGGAGAGGAAAGGGGGATATTTGTGATATTTATGGGCTGCAGGGAGGCACACGGTGCAACATACAACACATTGTTGCATGGACTGCTGAAGCAACAGATCTCACACAGTCCTATTTCAGAATTGATTTGATTGGTTGAGCCCACCAGAAATTGTAAAAAAAAAAAAAAAAAAAAAAAAAATCACTTCTCTATTAGGCCTTTTCATGTAGCCTTTACGACCAGACATCATCTGACAAAGTAAAACAACAATTTTCATCTAATGCCAACATTGTACCAATGCAGAGAGCAGTGTGTCCTTGGTGAGTGCAGAGGTCTAATAGTGGGGCAGAGCTTGAAATTTACTACCACTCAGTTGTGCATTTCATTTAACACAAAGTTAATTTGCAAGTTGGAGATGTATCTGCTGTTCTTAAATTAAAACAGGAATGAGCTATTGCATCAAACGCAGATGGTAACATCTCAAGGTAAGCCAGTCGAGCATGTCTCCTCTTTTTGTTTCTTTATTGATTTCTGTCCTTGATTCTAATGAGGAAAGGCCTGAACAGTCACCTGCAAACTGTAACTGTACAACTGCTGAGTGTGACGGGACAGCTGGCTTAACATTGACATATTATTGTGCAGGAGCAGTGCAGGGCATGGTTTGTGGAAGAGCGAGTGTCTGTGTTAGGAACTGGTCGATATGTTGTGGGAGGTGGACAAGTGGAATTTATTGACTGGCCTTTCCAGGAACTGAGCCACTATGACCTTATCTAAGAGTTCAGCATTCACTTCATAAGAGTAGCAATTCAAATGTCAGTGTCCAATGTGGCATATGGGCCTACTGTTGAGAGTTGGTCTGAGTGAAACATTTTTCAAGCCGGAGTCCTGGACTCTATTTTCCTATGTTTTTTGTGTAAGTGACTGATAGGAACAACAATCTTTTGAAGTATTAAGCGTGGATGCTGTAACTACCAGCAATAGACCGGGCTGCGATGTAACCCTATAGGGCAAATGTGCATCGTCAATTTGGTCCACTAAAAGTCCTTTTTTTGCCACTGAAAGGCTCAGATTATTAGTCTATTATTAGTACATTATAGAAAGGATCCCTACAGTGATAGGCCTTTTTAAAACCTCTTTAAGACCTTTCTGTTTAACCAGAAACAGCTCTGAGGTCACTAGCGCTAAACCCACCAGACTCCATTTAAAAAAAGCAATACTTTTAGCGTGTATAGAGTCAACATATTTGTTACAAGTAAATCATTAAACTATGTGTTTATTTCAACCAAAACTAGAGTTGTGATAGTTGGAAAAGTGGAAAGATGACCCAAAACGGCTTTTCATAGTTTTAATTTGTTTCTGTCGACTTTGAATGAAGTGTATTTTACGATGCTAAACTTACTGTTTACTTACATGGAGTCTGGGAACGCAATTTCACGGATGTTTTTAACAGAAAGCTCGACCTCATTAGAATCTTTTCCATAATGTTGTCAGACACTTAGAATATTAAGCTGAGTCTGTCAATGGCAAAACGAGCACTTTTGTGAACGTAAATACAAGCTGCACAATTAACGGTTACACTTTACTTGAAGGTATCTACATAAGAGACATGACACTGTCATGAATGTGTCATAAACATAAACAAGTCATAAACGTTTATGACATAATGCTTCTTTTAGTAAGTGTCATTCGGTTTTTGTCATGACATGTTATGGTTAGGGTTAAGGTTCATGTGTCATGTCACTCTTATGTAGATATCTTCAAGTAAAGTGTTATCCAATGAACTTACATTGTAGCTTGTTTCGCCGCTGCTGACTGCAGCGATCTTGCTTAATACTGGACCAATGTCAAGATTGCTGTTCCCGTCAGTCAAATAGACACCCTGGAATACCCTGCAGCCATGTTACCAACTCACTCACCAGAAAAAGCATTGATTTTGGACAGTTCTACATAACCCTGCAAATGTGAAATGGCAGAGGTTTTAGATGATACAAGCCAAAACTGCATCAAATTAAGTTTTGTTCTTCTATTTACTGTTTTAGATGTCTTTCCTCTGATATATCCAGGAGGTGATATGTTAATTTTTAACAAGGGAGAGGGACCTGGTCTGTTCGTTCACCCGCAAAAAGTGTTTGGACCATGACTTTCACATTGTGCAAGAAAGACTCCTTCCTCATTCACAGACTGCACCACCCAGCCTGATTAAAAAAAAACAGAAGGCAAACTTTGATAACTCTGAAGGAGAAAGCTTTGTCTCTTCCTTTCTTATATTGGATGATTTTACTCAACCATGGGCAACAAACCCTCATGTCAATACGAACTAGTGAAAGAAGAGGAAACTGTCTTTAAATCCAACGAACAAGAAGTGTACAGGATTCCTGCTCTCTTCTATGACAGAGATAAAATCCTTATGGCCTTTGCAGAGAAGTGGAGGACTTCAGATGGTAGCAGTGGACTGGCACTGGTCTTAAAGTCAGGAAAGATGAACAAGGATGAAACCACTCATGAAGTGACAATTGAGGTAATTATCTCAAGCAACTGTTTTATTGGTACATTGTGATGATATTCTTTTCAACTTTATCCAGGCTTTGTTTATTTTTTTTAAACATTTGAGTAATATCTTTTTTAGTGGTCAGAGCCGATCTCTGAACTGGTGAAGGTACACCTTGATGGATACCGTCCTATGAACCTATGCCCGGTTTATGAGAAGACCAGCAAAACACTTTTCCTGTTTTTCATATGTGTTGAAGGCACTGTCTCAGAGCAGCAGCAGATAGATTCAGGCTGCAACAAGGCTCGTCTCTGCTATGTTACAACTAACAATGCTGGCCAAAGTTGGAGTGACGTGACTGATTTGACCGAGTCACTGGCTGAAATCAACAACTGGGCCACATTTGCTGTTGGGCCAGGCCATGGTCTTCAAACAGAGAGTGGTAGATTGATTGTACCAGTTTATGCTTATGCTTCTGGCTCCCGCTTATGCTGTTCTAGCATACGTAGGCCTATTCCATATGCACTCTCCCTGTATAGTGACGATAAGGGCAATACATGGCAAGTTTTTGATGATACAGACAACAACAGCTTGATCTACTGCAATGCCCGCAATATCGGAGGCTATCGAGAAGAAGCTGTCAGTAAAAATAATGGAGATGATTTTACCAAGCTGAGGGGAAATCTTGTGGAAACAGGTGGAGGCTGTCAGGGAAGTGTGGTCTCCTTTCCAGCTCAGAGTGAATATGCTGCTCTTCAGCCACCCAAGCGATAAGTCCAAAAGGGTTCATCTACGAATGTATCTGAATACATCTCCAGGCAGCCCAAATGCATGGAGCAAACCCTGCGTCATTTACCGTGGACCCAGTGGTTACTCTGACCTGGCTTACATCGATGACGGTTGGTTTGCATGTCTTATGGAGTGTGGGAAGCATTGTGAAACTGAACAGATAGCCGTTAAGGTTTTTGGCCACAACGAAGTCAAGCAGGTCATTGGAGAGTAAAAATAATTGCTTTTACTTGACATGACACATTTTGTGTTCCTCATATGATACTTCAAAGTAACTTGTTGTGTAATACAATTCCACTGAAATCCTATTTACCACTACTGAATATAAGTGTTGAGTAATAATTTACAATTAATATTATTAATTTGTATAATAATATTGTAATATTATTAATTATTGTGATTTCAGATGTAACAACCATGAAAATGTATGTTGTATGATACTGTACTAACATATAATACTTCTGATGTGTCTTTAAAAGATCCCATATTGACAAAGAGTTTGTTGTATATTAAATGTAAAGAATAAAACAAGAATGTAAGCACGTTCTTTATTGGTTTTCTAAATAAGGCATGGGGAATTTTGTTTGATTGAAAAAACTAAAAAACTTTTACAAAACAACAGTTAGTTCAATACCCATAATAGTCACTTCTTACCACATCCCTGGTTTGTTAAAGATACATTAGTTAAATAAAGTTTTCCTGAAATTTGCTCCATACTTTATGAAACATGAGAGTGGTATTAATCATATTAGCCTGTTAGCATGCTGATTGTAGCATTTAGCTCAAAGCAGTGCTATGCCTACAACACCACAGAACAGCTAGCATGACTGTAGACTACTGGAAAGCAGTATGTATACTGAGTGTATTATCCAGCAAATAAACTGAATTGAAATACAAAAAAAATATATATATTTGTATGCTTAGGTTGAGCGATAAGATATGTATTCATAGTAGTCATTTGAGTGAAATGATCCTTTCGGTCATGTTAATAGTTTAGGTGGTACAGGGTGGGAAAGAAAGAAAACAGCACAAATGCCAGGAGGAAGTTGCAGGAGAATAAAAAAAGATGAATTGAAACCAAATGTCACTGAGCCTGTAGCAGGTCATGTATTGCTTGTGATCGCCCTTTGTGTGTTGTTTGTTGACCAAGAAACTGCGGTTTGCACACAAAGACAAATTCTCAAAGATGTTGGATCAGTTAATGGGTGACTGAGGGTGAGCTGATTACGTCATATATCTGGCTCTCTGCGTTGGCCGCTGTAAGTGTCCGCTTGTTTGGAGGCTAAACACAGCTGGAGAAAATTGGACAATTTCTGCAATTGTCTCATTTTATGCCTTTGTTGTGGTCCTATTCCCCAAAGCCCTGGCTATAATCAGATTCATTTGTTCCTAACGCACATCCACACCTCTGAAAGATAGTCCAGGAACTATCAAGCAATTCTGAGCGTGTCTGTTTGGATGAAAAGTTGTCAGTAGAAATAAACTGCATTGTTACCATGACCTTATGTTTGTCATTCCCTCTCTGCGTAATGGACATGTTACACTCACTCTTGTGAACTTTTGTATTATATATCCTTTTTTAGCCAGTAAAAGAATACATAAATGAAGAAAATGAAAAGTTAGTTATGATTAAAAAAAATGCTTATAGTAAGTCTAAATGTCATTGTAGGATACTAAATTAAAATTAGCCTATATACATATATTATGAGCTCATGTTGGCTCTGCTGTTATATGTCTCTGTCGTCTGTCCAATCCAGGTTTTAGGGATTGGAGCGGGGTCCCCTCTTTCTTCAAATATACACTCTCCATCATATTTCCTGTCACAGGGCTCATGCTGCGGTCCACCTCACACTTCACTGACTGACTTTAATGGGCCATACTCCATGAAGATACATGAAGATCTTTTTTTTTTTTCAAAGAGAGAAACAGGACTGTGTGCTGTAATTGAATAAAGCAAACTCCTCCCTAAGGGGTTATTTAGGTGGAAGGCAGCTGTTTACAGATGAGCCACATCACACTTACACCAGCAGCTACATCCCTGGAAAGATTTATTTTATACATTTGTTCGTCTGGGGTTGATCAAAGTAATAGTGCAAAAATTGTTCCTACGTCCTTAGCTGTATTAATGCCCTTGCACCTCATGTTTTTATTTGTAAAATGTGAAACTTTAAGACTAAAAAATAGAATGAACTGCATGGTTATATAACACATTAGATAGTTCATGTAAAGTTTGAGTTTCCTCTTGTAAGGAATGTTATTTTGCATTAATGGCAGGACTCTGCAGGAAAACAGATTAACAATCATCACACTGCAGATTTGTTCTAATCTCACATTAGCCCATGATACTGCTTCTTCTTACCAGTCAACATATCTCCACTGTTCAAATTAGTGTCGCAACAGCTTACACACTCACCTTGTTTTACAAACTATAATCTCTTACAAACACAGATACAAACTAAATGTTGTACTTTTAACTTAAGTAACTACAGCCATCGGATGGAGTTTCCTCAAACATTTACAAATTACATTTTGCATGTAAAACAATACAGCTTTATGCATTTATTTATAATGAACTAACAGATAAACTTCACTTAAAATAGTGATGCATCTCTCAGAAAAAAGGGCCAATCTGCATGGTGACTAGCCTTACCTTTAGTTATTCAGTAACTACATTTTAGCCTACTGGTCATACATTTGCAGTACTTATGGAAAATCTTGATTGTGTATTTTTCAGTTGTGGTGTTGCTACTTTTTCTATACGATCTGAATCTTTCCTATCTTAAAGCACCCGCACTTCTACCGCTCATATTTCTACATAACAAAACAAACAGCACCTATAGGCCGATTAAAGCCTACGGTGCAGTTTGAACTTGTAATAGCCTACCTGACGGCCAGATGAACAGATGTGTTTGATATTCATGCTGAACACTGCGCTGCTTATTCAGGCCAGCGTGTGATGTGATGTGGAGGCCTGTTTTTAAAGCAAGACCTCTTTCAAACATGATGTGGAGGAAATCACACAGGCTACTCAAACGGATAATCAATTAACAAGGGAGGGAGAAATCAAATGTGCACATGCTTAGATCATGTGTTTACATCTGATCCACCAGCCACAGCAAAATAAACGCAGCAACGTCGTCACATTTGAACAAATTACATTTATTTTAGACAAGTGTAAGTAGGCTGTGTTTGTGCAAATCCATAGGCCATATCGGATAGGTTGAACATTTACCTAAGAGATGCAGATTTGGATTGTTATTGGATCCAAGAAGGTCTAACTGCATTTCACATATAGGCTACTAGCCTACTTTTTATTTATTATAGTAGGCCTATTGTAATAAAAATGTTATTTATTCTGATCTTTACAAATTAAACGGCCTCCTTTGCCGAAAAATTATTTGAAAGCATATTATTATTGTTGTTGGTATAAAGGCCTAATTATTTGCGTTGAGTTTGGCTATATTAAGAATATGGAATAAATGGCCTACTTTTGTGATTTATTTTTTCTTCTTTTAAGCTCTAGTGCACATACTTTCACACAAATCGTACAGTTAAGTCTAGTCTTAATTTCGTAGAAACAAAGAGAAAAAAAATGTAATACAATCAACCAAAATGTAAAAGAATCGTATAAGCTACATTATTTGATAGTGTCTATGACGATACACTTTGATATTTAATTCAATTTGCAGACTCTGAATTCATTCTGAATTCTATTCCAAACATAACTGTAAAATATCCCTTATTCAAAAACAAATATGGAGGCCTGTTTGCAAGCGTATGCCATCATTAAAAACTGTATTTGTACATAATGTACCATGGGTTTATTCTCAGTCGAAGAATAAGAAGATTCCGTTCAAGAAAGGCATCATTAAGCTACATTAAATTAAATTAGACGAAACTTTTAGGATCCCAGTAGGGAAATGGGATAGCTGAGAGGCAGGGTAGTTCATTCCGTGCAGCGAGACAGGAGGCATGAACGAGCAGTTTGGAGCCAGAGATGGGACAGCCGTGCAGCGTCCGGGGTCGAAATGTTCAAACGTTCGACATGAGGGGAAATTGTTGGAGAGGAGAGAGGAGAGTGCAGGTATGATGCTGCTTACATGTGGGATGCTGGGAATAGTGTGGGGGCTTAATCGACTTCTGAAGCCCAAGTCTTGGTACAATTCAGGAGCCTGGAGACAAGAACTCATCCTGTGCCCTCCGAGGAGAGGAAACACGGGCATCAGGCTGCGCTCCTTCGCCCTGCAGTCCTTCAACGCCCCCAAATAGAAATGTTGCCTCTTGAAGCGTTTCCTCCGCCGAAGAAAACTCCCGTTTTCAAACATACCTGCCGACATGGGATCCAGTGTCCAGTAATTCCCCTTGCCAGGATTCCCAGGCTCCCGCGGCATTTTGACAAAGCAGTCATTTAGAGACAAGTTGTGACGGATTGAGTTTTGCCAAGCAGGGAACTTCTCCCGATAATACGCAAAGCGCTGGCTGATAAAATCACATATCTCACTGAGGGTGAGTCTTTTTTTCGGGCTCTGGAGGATGGCCATTGTGATGAGAGCGATGTATGAGTACGGAGGCTTCACCGAGGCGGTTCTCCTGTCTGGACCATCCTGTAGCCGGGCTGCAAAGTCTCCCTCCTCCCGCACTTCAGGAGTGAAGGATGAAGCGCTTTGCGCAAACTCGGAATTACTCGTATTTATCACTGAAAGACCTGTATTCTTCAGATCGTCACTACCATCCGTCTGTCCCCCTACGTCAATGTCCGTCTCCTCCATGCGCTTGCTGTCCACGGTCATGGTCCGGAGTGTCCGGTGGCACGGCGGCCCAACAGGCGCTAACTTCGCCTGCCTGGGTCAGAATAGCAGACCCCCTTCTCCCCTTTCATTCCCAAAAAAAACCCGTTGCGCATCTGACTTCATTTTAGACTTTTTGGCCTCCCACTCTAAACTTTCTCCTCCTCCTCCTCCTCTTGCAAGCAGTCTGTCTTCATCAAAACAAAGCAGATACATATCAGTAACAGGGAGCTCTAAAACTTAAAGGTTTAAACTAAAGAGTGAATGATACTGAGGAGATATATCCTAATTGATTATGCACTGATCTCAAACATCTCAAAGTCGTTTTATACACCACGAGGCACATTGGCTCTGGATTCTCTACTTGTTTTAGTTTTAATCCCAACTCAAATTTCTTAACCCCAATTTGTTTTGCAGCCATGTGAAACCTAGAACACAGGTGTAAACATAAGATGCATAAACATAATAAAACAGATTCAAAATTCTGTAAAACAAATGCAAAAACCAACCATGCAAGCTCACATAATACAATGTACATCAAGACACAGCATAACATAAATCTTATCATCACCCGATCATCAGTGGGTTAAAATCACCATCATCAGTCACCAATTCTTTATGGAAGAGGAAGACCAATTATTATCTGACTCATTCGGAATATTTAACAGTTTGATGCTTGGTTTTTCTACACTGCAGGTCTATATCTGATTGTTTTGCTTCTATGTTTTATTGTATTGTGGTTTACTGGCTTACAGATTCATTAGGGTTTAATGCTTACTGTTGATATTTAAGTGAGGTGAGACTGTTTTGGACTGAAATATACTTCATTTAAAAATGAACATTAATGTTCTTGTTTCTATCTTTTATGTTCTTGGCTTACACAGTGCTCATTTCCTTCTGTGTTGCTCATTGCCGGATGGTTTGGCACATGGTGACAGAGGCAACTCTGGCTGTTTAAAATAAGAGGAAGACGTAATCCGTTTTGAAATAATAGCTGCACTGTATCAGTTCGTGTGAGGCCACCCACTTGGCCAATGTGTCTGTACTGCAGGGTGGGCTAAGGAAACTGTGGGAAGTCTCATTATTGAACAATTCTTCCCTGTTCCTCTCCATATAGTTTAATGTGATTTGTGTATACCCCTCAGAACTATTCTGAGGGTTATATTCTACTATTTTATAATCATTGCATTTTCCATAGGGGATTTAATGTATACCTAGAGCAGGGCTTATACCTACGAAGAACAAGGAAACAAATTGGATGTTTCATACTGAATTTAATACAAACCAAAACCCATGCAACACACACAAAAATGTATTTTCTTCTCACAGAAAACAGCAACGCTAAGGAAATAAGTGCACCAATTAAACCGGCAACAACACAAATGAACGACAAAAAGAAATAAACCCCCCAAAAACAACCACAATTAGAAACAATGACAAAGACAATAAATAACTTAATTTATCGTAGGAAACTAAATGTGTATCTACTGAACTTAGCAGACAGTCTTGCTGTCAAGGTCAAGAGATGTAAATTGTTTTGCAGTTAATAACAGTGAACACAGCGCTGAGCTCAGGTTGCAGTGTTTGGTCTTGTACAGAAATAACTTTCTACTGCAGCCATCTGGCACAGCTGACCATTATACACAAGCAACTATAAAGCTATTTAGATGAAAATATGACTAAACGTTCAACTGAATGTGTCCACTTCTTATAGTAGCCCTTTAATGTCACATTAATACTGCATTTATGCTATAAACTGACTGTGCTTCATCGATATATTGCCTCCTTGTGTAGAGAAGAAATCAAATCTATCAACCGTATAAGTCCTGTCACACATGCTACATACAGGTTAGCAGGTAGCACAAATAGGATCAGTGCAGTAAAGATTGAAGTACATATTGTTTTTTCAGATAACCTTTCATTTTTAAAGAGTTTAACAAGGTTTTTTTTTTCTTTTTAGGTTGTTTACATGTTTATGCTTTCCCCTGGTGTATACAGCACCATGAGAGCAGTCAGAGAGCCAAAGGGAATTGTTCTTCCCTGAGGTACAACATTGTTGCAGTGAAACTAATTAGTAAAATAAGATGTAAGAAGCTGGTGCTGCTCCTCTATGTTTGCATTTCCATCTGTAGTGACCTGTAGCAGACTATGAACTACGGGAGCAGAGAGAGTAGTTTTGAACTGTTGTTGTGCAAATGTGTGTAGACCTTCGTCACATGTGGACATAAAAACCTTTGCTCTGTGCATGTTCCCTAGGTGGTGTGTTTCCGCTGAGCTGAGGTCAGCCTCACAAAGTTTCCACACTTGAGGCAGCATGAGTTGGAGTTGCCCTCTTTCCTAGGGATATGCCAGCAGTTGACACAGCGCACTCTGTACTTCTTATACCTTTAAGAATCAAGAAAGAAGAAAATACAGTGGTGATTAAACTCTTTTCTTAGTTTTATCTGTGACATGTATATTTACCCAGTTTAGGATTGCCAATCACTATATTAATTCCAAGTCTTTCATACAGTCATCCGCAGATGACAACTTTGCTTGTTGCAAAGGTGCAGTATGTATCACAGGTCAGCAGTAAAGTTTGTGTAAGATATGAAACTTCTATGAGTACACACTACATCAGTGGTGACAACGAGCCAATAGAGGAGCTACTGTTCTGCATGTGTAGCTGTCCATGAGGCTGTGGTTAGCAATTCTAGCGAGTTGTTTCTAATTCGTATAATTATTGTTACTGATAATTGTTGTTGAGGCAAAATAAAGTGAAAAATATCAGGAAAACCAAACAATATCTGGATACAATTACTGTATATACAGTCAAATGTAGTCTAAGTCTTTATATGTTATAGGTATTACATTTTGGATAATATAGATTGTCCGTAATAATTACCTTTATGGACAAATCATTGAATAATCAATCTGGATGGACTAATCATTATAGACCTCAATGCTACAGCAAAATTAAACTCTGTGGAAAACTTATATTTCTGAATGTCAGTATAAAAGTTAAGAATAAATTGCATTAAATGTTGTCTCCCATAGTGATCTAATAGATGTGTCATGTACGCAGCTTCATGGATGTGTTTATAAAACATTCAACAGCCAGTGTTACTATGAGCTACCTTATTCCACAGGCATTACAGAGGGGGGTCCCGTCCTCTGCATCCCTCCACATGGGGGTCTTCCTGGTGCTGCATGATGCACAGGCTTTACCCTCTTGTGAAACAGAAAGGAAACGTATCTTTAGTTAGTGTTACAGTAATTTTTGAGGGTACTTTAAAAAAAAAAAACTATCTAACTAACAGTTTCTATCAAAATAAAGGAAGTGATTGCGATGCAACCAAACATTTTCTGGCAATGAACGCAACATTTCAGCGATAAGATTAATACTACAGTATGACCTGGAAGAGTATTACGCATTTTTAGTGTCATTCTGACTCCAAAAGATTTGTAAGTGACAAAAAAAAGGACTGAAAACAATGATATCTATTGGGTAAAAGGGAAGATTTATCTCATTTGTAAATTATAAACTATGCATATTATTGTATATTGAGTGTAGAAGTTCACTGTAGCATCCATGTTGCATTTTGCTGTTAATCACTGACATAAAGAACAAGGCTGTATATCTGGGTGGTGTCACAGAAGAGTCTTGGCTTGTTCATGTTCCTTTTTGACCAAAGAAGCAAATGCAAATTTCCAATAGTGAAGGTTTGTTATATAAATGTGTTCGGGGAGAGAGATGCTAATCACTGCAATGAATTTGAAATTGCTTGAATTTTGAAACTGCTGAGTGCACCACCTGTCCTGAGTGGTGCTGTCAAGTCACAAGTTTTAATGTGGTGGCGTCCTCCACTGGAGAAAATGGGCATTTCATGTAATGTACTTTTCAACTATAGAGTAATGCTTCTGATGCATTCATGTTAAACATATAACATGTCAGCATTTATATTTGTGTCTGAAAGTATTATTATAATTATTTAATTAATATACATTCTGTAATTCTCCTTCTGAGGGTTTCCCTTTTATGTCCCCTATCATTTTTTTGTGTGGAATTGTTTCTTATCTGAATCGAAGGGCTGCAAAGAGTGTCCTTCTGAGACAAACTTGGGATGTTGGACTCTGTACTGTAAATAAAATTGACTTAACATGATGTATATATATTTTATTAATGAGATTACCAGATTAAATTGCAGGCGCTCCACATTGCTGTTTAGGAAGCCTGTAAAAATGTCAACATAAACTGACATCAGCTTCACAGAACAGCGCAGGCACTCAAGGGTTACTCACTGGAAACACTGGTCAACGGGGAACTCTCCTCATCCGAGCTGCTAGTTTTAAGGGATTTCTGGGACGTCCGTGTCCTCAGCCTTGGTTTCCTCACACTCTTGCGGAGCTCCTTGCTGCAGCAGACACAAAAAAAAATGTGTGAACTTAACTTCCTGTTAGTTTTCATCACCATCTCCAAAATACCCATGCAAACATGTAATGAATCTGTCACTACCTGTACTTTGAAGTTATGAGTAGCCGACACTGTCCCCTATTGTCGTCCAGCTCCGTCTCCATCCTGAACGTCACTCCCTGGAAGTCTGGGTCTTGGATATTAGCACTCCGGCTGGGATGAGGTTGTTTTCTAGGAGTCTTGGTTCTTGACTGCTGGGTAGATGGAGCAGAAAGTTCCTCCTTTTGCACTGACCTGGGTTCTGGTTTTGATGTTGCAGAAGGTAATGGGTTTGTTTCTCCATTATAGCTTGAGGATTTCAGTTGTGCAACCAGAGGGCATTTATCTTTTATGTGAGCATCGGTACATTCTGGGTTAGATGCTGTGATTTTGTCATTTTGTTTTGAAAGTAGGTGACACTTCTCTGTCGTGCTAGATAAAAGTGATGCGGATTGTGAAGAAGGCATGACAGAGCTCGGAGGGGGCATCTGGGAGTCACATGGGGGCTCTGTAGTCAAAGCAAGGTTTGCATTGAGGTTTAGTGTTAGTGCTGGCTTTGACAGAGCTACACTTGCATCTTCACTTGAATTAAAAGTCAGCTGGGCATTAAGGAATGCATCGGGCGTGTGTGTTGGAGACGAAACATTTTCAGAGAAGGGTAAATGCAAAATATGTTCAGAAGAAAAACAATCCTTCTCACACTCCTGGTTACACTCAAACTGTCTGTGAACCCTGAACACTGAAACAGTGTCTGCTTTTTCAGCAGTCTGCGACTGAATATAACAGCCCACCTTGGAGTCTTTCACACAGCACTGTGGTTTAGAACTTCTGGCTTCTCTGCTGCAGTCCCCTCTCACATCTTCCACAAGACTGACACTGGCTGGGATTTCTTGCCTCTCATAGATAAGAACAGATGGTCTCAAAGTGCATTCAACACTTACACAGTCACCTC
Organism: Sander lucioperca; assembly: GCF_008315115.2. Classification (NCBI taxonomy): domain Eukaryota; kingdom Metazoa; phylum Chordata; class Actinopteri; order Perciformes; family Percidae; genus Sander; species Sander lucioperca. Next base: position 43,645,635 of record NC_050176.1, read on the forward strand.
CGACTCCCTGATCTGTTACATCTGCTGTTGCAGTCGATGATTTGTCTATTGAATGGCCCAATTTTGTGGTAGATGATACTGAACTTGGGTCTGACTCCTCCACATCTCTTTGATACAGGAGCCTCTCACACTGCAGATTGATCAGACTTAGTACTTTCCAGGGGCTGTTGCACTGAGGATGTGGCTCAACCAAAGTTGTGATCTTGCTGTTGTGACTTTCCTCTTTCACTTTTTTCGTCGGATTATAAGGCGACATACGAGACAAACTGCGCTGGCAAGAACTATTAGAGATTTGAAACGGATGTGCATCCTCTTCCTCTTTTTTAACTATAAAAGGACCTTGCCTAGAAGGCTCATGTATCCACATGGAGGGTGAATTTGTGTCCAGGAAACTGTTGTGGATAGGGGATGCTAGCTTGGAAACTTCTTGGAAAAGGTAGAAGAGTGTTGAGTGGGAGGCATCGTGTTCAATTGTGCTCTGGTTTCCCTGGATGAAGGCAGCTTGTGTCCTTGGTCCTGTGCTCATGTTGAGGAAGTGTCTGTATCATAAAAACAAACATCTTTTACATCAGTAGTTCCCAACCTGGGGGTCAGGCCCCCCTCAATGGGTGTGAGGTAGGAAATAATAAAATCAAAATCTTACTTGACAAAATTATGTTTATTTTCAGACAATTCAATCGTCTATGCTTCTTTTCTTTTTTTTTTGTAAAATATGATATAGTTTTACCTCTTCAGGCTACTGAATATCTTTCAGAGGTGGACAGTAGGCTATTGCTTCATATTAGGAAGTCCCAAGTAAAAAAAAAGAAGTTGGGAACCACTTTTCTACAGAAGGGGCTGAATGGGATTGGCACAACATTGAATATTAGACCATTTAAGCAACATTCATATCCATAGCTCCTACAATTGAGCTACATAGGCTACTGTATGCAAATACCACAGTTTAAGCAGATAAGCTAGGGCTATTGCTGTGTTTAACATTTTTATTTCCAAACTGTGGCCAACAGTGACAGTGATAGACTATTGAAAACTTGAGCTTTATGATAGGTTTGATAAAATGTTTAATAGACCCACATTATTATTATAGCCAACATGGGCTAACTGGAATCATCTAGTGTCTTTTCATTTTCTGTTTATATAAATGCCTAACAAGGTCGACCTGTCATTTTCCTTGAAAATAGATAAGCATATGACATTAAGACTGTATCAAGAAAGATACGATTTTCATCAAAAATGTAACTTATTTAACTCACCGGAAGAACTGTAACAAAACTTTCGGTGTAGTTTAAATGTGTTCTAGAACACAAAGGTAGCACTTGTGTTCTAAAATGTCGACGATTTTCGCGGTCTTTGCGGAGTTTGACTGTCGCGAGCGCAGACAGAAGCAGGTCGTATAGATATTGAAACAATATAAATACTGAAAGACAGTATGTAGGCTAAATGGAGCCTATATCCCTCCACCTCTAATATTGGCATCAGAAGGCTATGACTTCCCTTAGACCTAAATGTTTTAGACTACAACAAAATAAAGTGATGGTCAGTTTAAATCGGTGTACGTTTTTAGCAATTGATTGGATTGAATGCATTAACTCTATGGGCATTCTGAAGCATACGTTTGCTTATAGTTTGTAGATCTATATGAGCTCTCTGCAGGCAGCTTGTTCTATTAACGAGCTTCACCCAGTATTCTCACTCTAGCATTAAGTTCACCGATCCATGTCTTTATTTGTCTATTTTTGACCTGTCATGGCCTCTATGGCTAACCACGTCTTTAACATTTGGGCCTGAAGGGAACAGTTCAAAATGTGGTCAAAATCAAATTCAAACAGTCCAGTACAGTCTACCCAGTTAACCTGGGATTGCTGTGCACTACTATTGATGCTCACCTTAGATGTCCAAATCGATCATCAAGTAACTGATGAAGTGTGCCAACTTACTGGGAACTCAAACCGCTGGAGCTGGTTGCTATGACCGGGTCGTGTTTTGGACCAAGAGGAATTACGCGGGTGTTTTGGTTCGCTTGATTACACCTGCTGGGGAATAAAAGTGTTGCCCGCACTGAGTTCCAGTTTCACTTGGCAGCTGCTGCAAACCACCCTTTGCGACAACACAAATGCCTGTTTAGATATTTGCTAGGTAAAAGGTGGAGATTTTACCAGTAATGACCGCGTGCAAATAATGCAATGAACTAGCTTTGATTATTTTACAATGGAAACTTCATTTTTTGTCCCCTTTGAGTCCTTGTAGTAAGTGTTTAAGGGTGCTGGGTATTAAGAGCAGTGTTCAAAATAACTGTTTAAAACTTGTTTTATTGCACAACTTTAAATATTTAATTTCAAGACACGATATATACAGTTGACTTACATTTGTGCGTAAGGACAAGTACAGTAGACTTAAGTAAAGGGTAGAGGTGGTAAACTTATTCCATGGTAACATGAAGCCCACCAGAGTCAAAACGGACTCTGCTCTGGATCAAAGCACACCTGAACCAGATCAACTAATCAAGCCTTAATCACTGGCACCAGAAAGGAAGTGCTTTAAAATTAATTTCCCATTGGACACCTTTTTAAACAATTAGCCTGAATGTTTTGCAATCTTTATAGTGGATACAATTTAAGTCTAAATTCTGATTTACTCTGTTGAGAGCCCATCCTTTAAGCTTCAGGCAACTAAATTATTTTTTTGCAAATACACTTTATAATAACATATGGCTTCTTATTCTTCTGTGTCGGACTTTAGTACCATGCAGAAAATAATATTTTTGAGGCTTATGACTTGGGGCCAACTATATTCAGTGGGTGCTGAAAAGCTATCACAACACAAACACAAATTAACTTGGTACATAGAAATGAAAATAAATGCTATGCTTGCATTTTCTGACAAGTGAATCAGAGTGACAATGATGGACTGGCAGAAATGACTAAGGACATCAGCTTGTGATACTTGTGCGTATATGAGCTGTAACGGAATGTTCCATTAAACGGCACAAAGATGAACTTTGTTAAAACTTTCTCTGCAGTGTATAAAACAAACATGACATGTCTCTTAAATTGTCTGGTGTTTTAACAAAGAACAGTTTGTGAGATTGAATGGCATCTTGATGCTGGCCTGATAACACTCCACTTGGATAAATACTTCATCATCACAGTTTTTTATGTAAGTAACCATTAATTTCACCTTCAGTGGGAATCGTATAGTGTCTGACTCTGCCTGATATCTGCAGGCTTGTCTTGTCATTGGTTAACTGTGGAATTTGTCAGCCAGCAAGAAGCCTAAGGAGTTGCTACGGACTTGACTATCCTAGCCGTGCATCTCTTCATGGTCGCCCCCTCACTCAACCAGCACACAAGGTGTCTAGCTCGCAGCACCACAACTTATTTTTCTCCAATTTTCATCATCTCCTCCTCTTCTCAATGAGGTTTGGGAACATGGCCGTCCACATAGAAGTTCCTGGTGACTTTGGGCAAGGTGAGCTCCATGCCCTCAAGCTCTGAAGTGAGAATGATCTGACATCCCAGCCGGGAGTTCTCCTGAAGCATGGGCGCCATGTCCAGCATGTCATCCTCCCTAGAGCGTTAAGATACAGTATCTGTCAACCTTTACAGCAATGTCCCTTTCACCTCATTGCACACATTTGTTGAAATTCAAATGTTGTGGTTAAGGAATATGTCATTTGCAGCAGACCTACCTCTCTTCAGGTTCTGGCAGTTTATCATAATGGGAAGCACTCACATAGACGTGACATGTTGAGCAGGCCAGTGATGCCTCACAGGCTCCTAAATGAAAGAGAAAAACACATATTGAGCATTAATATCTAGAAACCATCCCTTAATTAAATATTTAAGAAACAGTTATAACTGTGTAAATGCTCACCTTCAAGTTCAATTCCATGCTTCTGAGCCAGATACATGACATTATCTCCCACTTTGGCCTTAACTGGGATCCTCTGGCCAGACCGATCTATATACACCACATTCACCCTAAAAAGCAGTGAGTTAAAAATAATTTAGCCTTATCAGAAATCATACATTTGAGCTTATGTGGCAAGGATTGTAAATGCTTCATTCACACTTAAAAAGTGACAAAGACAGTAGAGGAACAATATGTTCCATGTTTAGTAAAGTGTTTGAATTAGGCCAGTGCCCACCAGTACAGCATACTGACAAAAAGATTTCTGATTACACACAGTTAATACTACTTTTTGAGAAGCCTAAATTCAAGAGCGCAAACCGTTTGGAGTACTGTTACTTATCAGTGCTGCCACTTCCTAACTAGTATAGGTACACATGGTGGTGTTATTTAAAGAGAGAGGTTTGCAGACAGGAATGTCTCTGCAGCTGCACAATTTGCCTTTAACAAATATTGCACCCCCCTGCAATTTGGGTATTGCACTACCCCATATTTAGTCTGGCTATCACCAGACCAAACTCAATCTTCTAAGATTGAACATTAGTCTGGGGAGTCTGCTCTGTATTTTGTACTGCACAAGAGGTGTGATCAACGGCCATAGTTCAAATGACTCTACGCAATTGGATAGTCCTTCAACCAATCAGACCAACGATCCGGGTGACGTACTTTGCAGAGTGAGGCAGAGCGAAAGCCGGTCGGTAGCAAGGCAAACACATCCTTCTTTTGTAGGAATTGTTCCAGGGCAAGTTTCTGTTCCGTTTTCAGAGAAAACTTATCTTTGAAATCTTTTAAAACAGCAGCGACAGCGGCATCAACAGGTTGCTGCACTTCAGTGGCTGTCATGTTGAATGTAAAGAAAAAGCTGCTTGGTCGCGTCTCTATCGTCATCATGTTAAACCCGCCAATAGCGCGCCAGGTGGATAAGCCAGTTTGTGATTGGTTCCCGCCAATTTGTAACGGAAGCAGGATAGATAAACGTACAGGTTCTAAGGGTTTACCCAGTCTACTCCATATTGTGATTTTGATACAATTGCGATTAATTGTGCAGCCTTAGTACAGAGAGCTGCTGGATATAAGTTTAGATTTCTGCTGGTGCCTCCGAAATCCTCCGTGACAGAGCCCAATGGGTATCAGGGGGTAGGTCTTTTGATATTATGTGCACAAGAATTAGGTTTTAGTATGTTGTAAATTGTAAATGGACTGCACTAACATAGTGCTTTCATCTTTAGAAGGACCAATTGCTTCTATCTGGAACATTCAGAGTTCAGTGTCACTGCTGCTGAAGGACACTTTGACATGTATGAGTATGGGCAGGAGGAGCCGGGCATCAAACCACAAGCTCTGCAAAAAATGGATGACCTGCTCTACCTCCTGAGCCACAGCAGACACACATATTGTCCTAAAAACATTTATTACAAATGTTAATATTTTCTGGGGAAATTCTGTCTCTCAAATGCTCAGGATGTGGTCCAAAAAAAAAAGTGTAGCATGACTCAGCAACATTTTTAACTTTACCAGAAGAGTAAGTGTAGTTTTCCACTAGCTTGAACTTTGCAGTTTCAATGTTTGACATTAGTAGTTGTTATTAAAAGGCATTATGTGTGCATTGAATAATACTAACAGAGAACACAATAAAGCCCCCGTGTAAACTTACACATCATCCGGGTCCTCTGCATTGGAGCTCCCCTCCTCACTGTGGTAAAGACCTTTGAAAGAAAGAAGCACGAACAGCAGGACTATGAATGTTTCTGCTGTCAGTGGTGATGTTTATTTTTTATTACGCACATAACAGGTATACAGCCACAAGTGTATACAATAGAAACAGGTCAAGTACGCCAGGGGAGATACAAAAAATAAAACAATAATAAAAAGAAAGAAAACAACTCAATTTACATAAAGCATTTGAAAAGTACAAATAGTGTGTGTGTTCTAACAGCCTTCTTATTACTGCAACAGGATATAGTAGATATATATGTTTTATTTTGGAATTTGGACTTATGGATGTAAAATTTGGTCAAAATTAAAATCAGGTTGATTAAATTAAATTGAGAGGTGAGATTTGTGTCAAAGTTAATGAAACCAAAAAGTACATTTTCCCAGCACAAGGAGAATTCAGGGTAAATAAGATCAGTTAAGTATCGAGACAGTTTACTCCAAAGTAATGTCAGTGGTGATGTTAGCTCCTCCTGACGGTACCGGATGCAGACAATGTTGTTGCATAGTAGCAAAGTTTCACAACCCCTTCTCTGGGACTGTTGATATTAAGTTATACGCGTTTAATCGACTCTAATAACTGCGGAAATCCTTTGACCACCTGCTAGCCAAACTTTACTGACATAAACGATAGCTTAAACATGTAATCACTTAATTAAACCTATCGTAAACAATTAGTCCCGATAGAAGAACCAGTCTCTGACTAAGGCTAATGTGTTAGCAAACTGCATCACTCACCTATACTCGTCTGCAAGTGTCGATTTATGGTCCGGAAACTATCAAAGGAACCCCTCCTTTGTAAACTACCCACGCTGGTCACACAGGTCTTTAACTTGTAGAGGTGACATATGCTACAGTCCGGTATACTTCGAGAAAGTCTCAAAGTCAGCCCCATGCTCGACCGGACTGCAGCGCTGGCAGCCATGATTCTGTTTTGGTCACATGACCGAAAGCGGCCAATAGGAAAAGAGAGCTGGCGGGGTGACGCATCTGCTGTGACGTACCGCTCCGACAGCAGAGGACGCTGCTGCAGTACACACAGCTGCTACAGACACGTAACGTAACACTTACACTATATACTATATATTATATTATATTAACTACGTGCTAGACTGGCAGTGGTGGCAGAAGTATTCAGATCCTTTACTTGAGTAAAAGCAGGCTACTAATACCACACTGTAAACATCTGTCACAAGTAAAACTCCTGCATTGAAAATGTTACTTAAGTAAAAGTAGGCTACGTAGCCTTAGTATAATCAGGAAAATGTAACCTGCTTAAAGTATTAAAAGTAGTAGTAGCCTAGTAAACAAATCCCCCTGTTACTGTTATATATTATATCATTAGATTATTATTTACCATGCATTAATGTTATAGCAGGATTTTACTTTTACAGTTGGTTGAGGTGATGCTCATTTTTGAATTATTAACTAATTAGTACCATTACGGATTCATCTGCTGATTGTTTCTCCATTAATCGACTGATTGTTTGGTTATAAAATAAAAAATAAAAAAAAAGTGAGAAATGCTGTCACAGTTATCCAGAGCCCATGTAGGCGTGAAAGTGACGTGTACTTCTAAATGAAGTAAAGGTTTTGAATACGTCTTTTACCATTGCAAAATGTTATTTGGCCTTTTACTAGCTGTGAATAAGACAGGGTTGTTACTCATTTCTTCTTTCTTTTCCTTGCATTCTCAAGATGGTTTTAGTGATAATGAAGTTGCATATTTTTTTGTATTCACATTTTATCAAATGTGAATGCTCTACTTTTACTTTTTTTACACTGTGGTATTAGTGTTTTTTTCTTACTTTACATTAGCATTCTACATTTAATGCTTCTGTATTTCATTCCACTTGCAGCTCTGACCAGGATAAGCCTGTTACAGTTATGTGTATGGTTAAGGAAGCAGTTCAGCCCTTAATTCAAAAGAATCAAAATACAATACTGTATTTCACATTTCCACAAAGTCCCACACAAGGTTAAGCTCCATACTCGCCAATATCACTAAACAGTAAATACATGTTCTGCCATGTGTGCTGTAGAGGAAGACATAGCTTGATAAGAAATCAAATGCAGTCCGGCAGCAGAAAACTGTATGACTGAGACCACTAGTGTGTGAAGACAGAGCAGTGCTGTTATGACTAGAGGCAGGTGAAGCACTCAGGCGCTCTGTTTTCTCTTTCTTTCTGTACTTCTCTTTCTTTGACATCTACTTGGATAGTTATCCTAAAAAAACTAAGCTATTAAACATATAATCACTTTACAGAGTAGTAAAACTCCCACAGAGGAGCATTGTATTGATATTTGAGATGTGTTTTATAGGCTTTAGTGCACTACAATAATGTGGCACTATAGTTTTTTTCTTGTGTCTCATACTGATCTGTGCTTTAGGGGAAAGCCACTCTTTATGTTGATTTTAATATACTGTATATACTAACCCCCCATCTGGATCTAGCTGCAGAGGTTCTTTCCATGGCCATAAAAAGTAAATGGGGCACTCTCATGTCTAGTTTTTTATTTTATAGGGAGCACTGGGAGTCAACCTAACAGTATATGGAGTCAACTCACTGGCATATAGATTATTACACTTTATATACTCTAAATCCACATAAAACACTATTACACTTTTATATATGTACTCTCTCTCACACACACACACACACACACACACACACACACACACACACACACACACTTGCACAGGATTAGTGTCCAGGGACAGTTTACCTGTGTGTCTGTGAAGTCTATACATTTAGTGCACTTAGTATATCATTGGGCCCTCTAGTCCTTGGATCCTGCAGGTGTGTGCGTGTGTGTGTGTGTGTGTGTGTGTGTGTGTGTGTGTGTGTGTGTGTGTGTGTGTGTGTATGTGTGTGTGTGCAGGGGTGTGGTGGGTGGAGGTTGTTACACGCTTGACTTGGATAGAAAGTGGCCCCTAGCTGTTCCTTTAGATTACACTCCCCTCATTCCCTAAAGACTTTGCAGTACAATAACTCATACACCTCCGCATTTCCACTCATACTTCCTAAAGCCACTCACACTGTATGACACACACACACACACACACACACACACACACACACACACACACACACACACACACACACACACACACACACACACACACACACACACACACACACACACACACACACACACACACACACACACACACACACACACACACACACACACACACACTCTCAACATACGCACTCTCCAGGCCCAGCAGCAACAGCACGTGTGGACATTTTAGCAGTGATATATCTGATCTATCTGAATCTCCCCAGAGCTGTATGTCTGCAGCCGAGGACAGAGACAGCATGGAAAAACACAACATTTCCCAGCAGTCCTTTGGGTGTCTCTAATCACCCCAATCAGTGCTCCCATTATAGTTTTTACAACATGACACAGAACATTGTTTGAGTTCTTGTTTGAGAACTTTTGCAAAAATCTATTTAATTACTTTGCCTTTCTTAAATGGAACTATACCTTTGGGACGTTTTTAAATAAAGTTTTACATCTTCAGTACGAACAAATGGGCTTGAGTGCTACAGATTAGCTGTTGGTGTTAGCTTTTTCATTGGATTTTTTGACGATAAGACAAATAAACAACTAACCTTATTCTTTAATTTTATCCCTTTCTTGGGTTTTGAAAGGAGTGTATAATGGACCAAAAGGTTTGTAAAATTTGATTTATAAAGTCAAAACATGTTGGAGTTGCAAAGTTTTTCCAAGCGTGTAAAAGTGTATGTGTCTGATTGCAAATGTCTATTGTATGCTCTCTCATTGTCTGCATGCACATTACAGTTCCCCTATTCAATGTTGTTTCTGGCTTCACTGTCAGTACATCATCAGTTATGATGATGTATGCGAGGCCACCGGATTGAATGACAGCAGCTGTTTCATTTGATTTCAGTTGTTTTACTGTCCTCCTTTGGGAACAGTCTGCTCAGAGTTAGATGGATGTCAGATGGGTGTTTTCTGTGCAAAGTTTGAACGTTTCATGGACCAACATTGCCTTTAAAGCTGCTTTGAACGATGCAACTCAGTGCCAGTTAGCCTTTACAGCCCAACCTTTCCTTCTGCCCTGGTACTCAGCTTAATGAGACCATAGGCTTTCTTAAAATGTTAAAACAATATTTAGAGTTAGTTTCAGAAACACTGCTAGAAACGTTACAGCTGCCATTCTGCTGAGTTTGACCTTAGAGAGGATGTGTTGACAACAGGACATGTCTGAACCACTTTAACTAAGTTCCATTTAATCTTATATCATCTTCATCCCAATGTTTGAAACCACTGTGTGTGTCCCTATGCTTGTGCATACCTGCAGTTGTGCATATGAGCAGCATTGTGCAACTCTCTCTTCTCTCAAATGACTCACACAAACTTCTGAGAGTAACTAATGAGAAACAGGTAAAAGAAAAAGTGAGTGCCCCTATGACCTTTCATGCTTCATCTGTGTGGGAATGTTTGTTTCTTAGCCAGACAAAAGGGAAACTTACCATCAATGCAATGTAAACACAGCAGCCTGGGAGCTGGCATTATTACTGCTTCTTAGTCAAACTCTTGTGATGTTCATGCGTCTGGGACACTTTCTCTATTGTGGGTCGCACATTTAAATGTAGGAACATTTTAGGAGTCTCCCCGGGGCTCAACGTTGTGTTAAGTTTTTTGTAATTAATGACCTTTTTCACACACTGCACTAAAAACTGCACAGCAGCCAGCAGTGATAGTGTTTGTTTTAGCTTGAGGTCTGGATGTGGTTTAGTGGTTTCAGGCTGTTGTCTGAGCAACTACCGTCTGGACTGTGATAGACAGCGTTGACCGCTGACTGTTGACCTTTGACACCAGATTTAAAAAAGGCTGCAGGGAGAGGTCAAAGACTTGGTAGGTCATGTAGGTGCAACTAATCATGTCAACAAATCCAAACACACTAAGGAAGTCATAGGTCCATTCCAATTATTGTGTTGCTAAAAGTTTGTGGAATGGTGATCAGAGTTTAACACACTTACATATACATATGATATAATGGTTGTTTAAAGCTAGTTATACCATATGTATGTTGGTCAGATTGTCTCACATTTAAAATAAAAGGCTAATGATAATGTAGATTTTTGTTATTGTCAACAAATCCCATTAAAAGACCAAAACTAACAATGCTTTAGTCTGTCTTCCCTTCCCTGTCTGTTGCACTCAGCCCCATGTCCATTTGTTCCTACTGACGACATAAATCTTTGAAAACAGGTCACAAATACATAGTTTCCTTATGTAAAAAAAGAGCTGAATAATTTGCTAAAACAGCTGGACATTGTAGGTTTTAACAATGTTACAGAGTAAACTGTGCATTTGTTAGGGACTATTTTCGTGGTGGATTAATACACATTAGTGCTCAAGAACAGCAACTAAATGGAGCATGTAAGAGATTATGAGATATTGTAAGATTGTCTTGCCAGTATACGTTTAAGGTAAAAGAAATCAACGGTGTTATTCTGTTCTTTTCTTATTGTTAATAAATCCTATGAAAAGACTGAAACCAACAATGCCTTAGTTGATCTCTCAATACTCTCCGACTTTGATGCTCTATCGGTGGCTACTCAGTCCAAAGGCCTTTCTGTCCTACTGAAGATGTAAATCTTTAAAATGGGTCACAATTATAGTTTCATTTTTAAGAATAACCAAAGCCCGTCTACGGATATACGTCCATATTAGAAATTCTTTGGAATAACTCAGTAATTTCCTCTGACAGCTAGGAACTGTAGTCAGTAGTTACTCAAATGAGAGGACATAGTGCATTTTGGGGGACTAGTTCAAGCAGTAGATTGATACACATTTGGTGATCTAGTGAGTATGTTCAGTAGCAGGGCATGGCTCTGGGATTGACTTCAAATTAGCTACAGTGCCTGTGTTCATTCATGGTAATGAAGGAACATGTCACTAAGTGCAACAGTGTGGCTCATTGATGTGTTTTTAAGTTTTTGGACAAGAATGGAGGACTGTAGGAATCAATCAAACAGAGGGATCAATTAATTGTTGCTTTTGGTCTTTTCATGGGATTTGTTGATAATAAGTAAATTGAAGAATATCACCAGGCTTGAAAGAACTGAGTCATTAGTTGCTGTGTTGACAGTGGATCATGTCCCTTTCCCTTTCCATCTCTATCAAAGCTAACTAACTTGTCAATCACAAAGTGGTTACCAGGGAAACATTTACATTCTGGAGAACATTCTGAAACATCATACTGTGAGCCAACCGCAGGCCTTCTCCTGTTGTCATGGCAGCAGAATGATTGATAAGCTCCTTGGGGAAGGAGAGCAGCTCCGGGCTTCCTCTCCATAGATATATCTATGTTCCTCTCTCTCTCTCTCTCTCTCTCTCTCTCTCTCTCTCTCTCTCTCTCTCTCTCTCTCTGTGTTGACAGCAGGTAAAGATGACTTTAACTGCGAGGAAGAGTGTGTGTGTGTGTGTGTGTGTGTGTGTGTGTGTTTTGTGTGTTGTTATTGAATTATGGCTGTAACAACGACTGTAATTGACCCTCCATGATACAGACCTAGGCCTCTGCAGAACATTTAGTCCAAAACAAAGTACAATATCTCTCTGGGGACTGAGAGGTGTTAACTCCATGACAAACTGGACTCTGTTTCACTCCACATGGTCCAAGTACAACTTTTCACTGCAGCTGTAAATTGTCTTTATATTTCAAAAGTATATTTCAAAATGAATAATTGGCCTTTAGAAAATGTCATGTCTGTTTGCTTTTAAATTTAGAGGTTTTCATTTAATTAAAGGAAATGGTGCACACTGTGGGGTGTACACATAGGCCTACACTACTGTATATTCCACTTCGTACTTCATTTCGTGCCTTAGGCTCCAAAAGGGCAGACAGGGTAAGTAAATCAGTTTAGTGGAGCAATTTGTACTCAAAAAGGGTGAGAAGTTTATTTACTTTCTACTTTTAAATTAAGTGCTTTGCTTTCCTGTCTTTAAAGGATGTACAACTCTGCATCAAAACAATAATGAAACTCGCAAGACCAAAATACATTCCATAAATGGCATCAAGGTATTCATGCTCATTGCTCATAACTTTCTGATTATTATTTCAAGCTACATTTTAAGTCTTATCTTCTTTTTGCTTCTAGGAAAAGCGTCACTCTGTTATCAGGCACATCTTTCGTGACTCCGGTACAACATTTCTGCTGGTCCTGGCTTACTTTACTTCTGTTTCTCTTTTGAGTCCGGCACGTTCTCCCTTTCCACTCCTGTCTCTCAAATGAACCCTCATCCCTCATCCACTTCATGGCCAAACCAAAACACTAGCATGTCTTTTTTCTGTGTGTCTACAGAATCACTAGTGAAAACAGTATTATCAGTGCTGTTTGCAGACTGAAATGGCCCAAAACAGCATGCGAAAAAAAAACCATTGTGTGTGGCTGAACTCGTTTTATTCTTGCATAACTTGACAGCAGCCACCATGTGCATGAAACTGTATGTAGTTTTCAGCTGTCTCCCTTAAAATACAGCACAATAACACAGCATATTCAAAATGCTGTGTTTTTTTAGGAAAGAAAAACAGCCATTTCAATAATAAATCTGATTATTTCTGAATAATGAGCTCATGAAAGAGCTGTTCCCATTAGTTTCATATTATTTATAGTTATGTATAGTAAATGGTTTATTTTCTTATCCAAAGATTATGATGTGGTATGTGGATCTTATATGTGGTATGCTTTTCTTTGCATGAGTGTGAGTGTGTATTGTATGTTGGGGTTGCTGTCTCCTGTCTGGGAACTGTTATCATCTGCAGCTCGGGGCTTTATCGTTGCACAGCAGAGATGATAAGAGACTACTCTGGACGTGGTGTAGGCTGGTCTTGAATGTGTCTCTGTCCATAATACACACACACACACACACACACACACACACACACACACACACACACACACACACAAATATTTAAATGTTGTCACATTCACCACATATGAAATTACGTATTATGTAATTTGGGTGAATCGAAACTGACCCTATGTGAAATCTCAAGTTAAATTATTTCTGACAGCCTAATGTGGGGAGATTACTGTACATGAGAATGTCATGTGTGTCACTTGGCAACTTATTCACTGATGTACAGTATGCAGGTCACCTTTGGCGTTTCTCTTTTCTGGATTTACATTGTCTAAATGTGATGATTTCATTTTGAATACTGTGTTTTAAAGTCCAAAAGACAATAAAAGCTCCTCCTGTGAACCGATCTGTTTTGCAATAGTTTGGAGAATCCCAAAATGTGTGAAATAATTTGAAGTTGTGCATACAACATAACAAATCCTCAGTGAACTTGTTTTTCAGAAAATCTGTGCAGATAAAGCTTGAACGAGCTGCAGGAGAAGGATTTAATCTCTGCTCTGATGTTGGTGTCTGTACGGAGAGATCTGCTGTGGTTAAAGAAATGTGCGAAGATTAGAAGAGCTGTGAGGATTTAAGATTTAAGCAACGTTTAAGGAAACTTAAACAAAGCCGTCATTCTTTTTTACATCTCAGGGTTTTGTGCAGCAGGCTGGAGGAGGATTATGACTGGACAGATTTATGAGGGGATGGATCAGAGAGCATGCAAGAAAAGAAGAGAGAAGGCCCAAACTCAAATCCAACTCCGGAAAAGTCATCTAGTTCAAACTGGCACAAAACTCTTGTTACATTGTTCTTTTGAGCCCAAACATGAATGAAAAAGATATTATATTACATGAGGTATGATCCAAAGAACCGCTTTAATTCATTTGAGATAATACTTTGTTAAGGTAATGAACATTACACGGGATATAATTTTGAAAAGAACGAGCCTACTGTGTGGAAATGATTAATGGTCTGCATGATTTTTCATTATGGAAATTGTTCTGATGAAAATTCATCTTCCTTCCACCAGCTTTTACCAAGTTTTTCACCCTTTCATATGTTGCAATTCTTTAAACGGATTCCTTCACTTTATCTCCTACCAGTAGCCATGTTGCACCCTTTCCACACACACACACACACACACACACACCCTAGGACAGGGAGGCAATGATAAAGGCTTAGCAGGTGGCAGTTGAACAATATTGTGTGGTTGTTCCTGGAAAAAGGGGCAGCTGTGAGCAGTGTCGCCTCAGCCAGGATGGTGTATCTGCACTGGGCATCGCAGCAGCTCCTGTCACCGCACTGTGAGTTATTATTCTTGGGTTTCCTAATGACAAGGCCACAGACACACACATATAGGCGCGCAGACACACTTGCTGTCAAACCTATGATGTGTACATACACTGTGAATGCATGCAACCAGGAGGGTTTTTAAGTTGTGTGCTTTTTAATCATCTTACAGTGATGCAGATTAACACAGACATACTGTAGCTCATAAAAGAGTAGAACCAAAACCAGACAACCACACACAGCAGGTGACGTGGTGTCAACAGGTGTGTCAGACGATAATGTGTGTGTCTATCACTGTAGCACTGGCCCAATGCACAATGCAGGTTTAGTCATACGCATTCCAAGACATCAACACACACACGCACACACCCACGCAGCACACATCTAAACAAGAAGTCAGACGCAGACAGACAGAGAAATGAGAATACAAACCCCTGCCACACACACTTACAGTACATAAGTACACAGGGTCCTTTAATTATCCTGATACACTTACCTCTCTCAAGGCTATAAGGCACCTGGTCACATTACTTCATAGTAATGACAAAAATAAATCAGCACATACACACGTAAACAACTGACTCTTAGTCAAGACATGTACATTTATTCAATTCCTTTTATAAATGATGAGAATACAGAAAAAAAACAATGAATAAAGACAAATAGATAAGTGAATAGAAAACTTGAATGTTGTAAACACACACACAAACATGGAGATGAGATTCAACAAATGAAAAAAATGGAGAAGACAGTGTGATGACTGTTTCTTTACTGGAAGTTTAGCCACAGAGAGTGTCTGCCAAATCTATGGCCGCACAGTCATTTGACCAAGATCCATTTAGTAATCTGTTTTAATTAAAATAGATGATGGTTTCTCATAGTCAGGGACTGTATAGATAAAAGGGAAGGGGGGTACGTTACACATTCCACTGACATGGAAGATATACAATTTAGACAAGTCTAATAGTAACCCACCAGAAGGTGGAAATTCCCTGCATGGAAAGAATTCATTACAAATTACTCTTTTTCTTTCCTCAAGGCATTTCCTCCCCTCACATATGAGGATTTCTCTTAGTGAGTCAGCTTTATGGAGGCCTATAATGTAGAAGAAGGTTATCACACAGGCACAAAAGATAAGCTGAATTCATTCACTTACTCCTTTATCTTTCACTGTCTTGTTTTTCAACTCGGATCACTTCCCTTTTTTGTTTTATCTTGGCATATATTCAATCATTTTTCTATTGCTTATTTTCTTCCATGTAACATTTCCTATTTTGCTCACCACCTTTCCAATTTTTCTATGCTTAAGATAATGAAAAGGGTTTTTCTGTGTGAGTGCAGTCGTTTGGCTAGTTATCTTGACAGAAACACTGGTAGCTTAATTCACTGAGCACCATCCTTTCTGCTAGCTACCCAGCTGAAGCTAACTTTTATCATAAAGTTACACCAGACAGTGCATGCAATGTTAATCAACCACGTAGTGTACTGTTGTATGGCCACTAAACTAAAGCATTTACGCTGGTCAGCTAATGCTGGCAAAGTTAGCTAGCTGGTGAAACTAGCAAATTCACAGGCATGCTTCTGTCTGTCAGTGGTGGAATGTAACTACGTAGCCTACATTTACTCAAGTACTTTGTACTTAAGTACAAATTTGAAGTACTTGTACTTTACTTGAGTCTTTACTTTTCATACCCCTTTATACTTTTACTCCACATTTCAGAGAGAAATATTGTACTTTTTACTCCTCTACATTAATCTGACAGCTTTAATTACTAGATACTTTATAAATTTAAATTTTTGCCTACAAAACACATTTATAAAATACAATATTTTGTTATAAATGAAAATGCCCAACAACAGGCCTACAAGTAGCCTACAGCTGAACAGATCTGTTTTGATTGTGTGAGGATTTTTCTGCATCGGGTACTTTTACTTTTAATACTTTAAGTACATTTACCTGATGATACTTACATACTTTTACTTAAGTAACATTTTCAATGCAGTACTTTTACTGTAATAGAGTATTTTTTACAGTGTGGTATTAGTACTTTTACTTAAGTAAAGGATCTGAATACTTCTTCCACCACTGCTGTCTGCATAACAAATATCTTCATCTTCAAATGCATGCCTCTTGTCTTAATGTTTTAATCTATTATTTAAGTAACAATATATTTCATTGATATGTAAAGTCTTTGACTTATTTGATCAACTTTTACTACAATTTGTCAGTTTAGGTGCACCATACAGACCAAGTTCTCTTTGGTCTTAATTTGATTTCGTTTCACACATAAAAGCTGCAGATGACATGTCTGAACCACTGGCAGACAGGAAAGATGTTTGGTCAAACATTATTCCGTCTTGGATCATGTTTCCTGATTGTTGACACTTTGCCACCTTAAACTCTCCCTTAACCTGTGTTGCAAATGTGAAACGTCAGTAGCACGCAGAGGTCGTGGTCTTCAGTCAAACTCATACAGTGCAATTTGAAAAGACACAAACAGATGTTTTTTGAAAGCTGTATTAGTTCATGGAGCTTTTTCGCTGATGTAAGGTTTTCCCCCCTCACATAAAATGAAGAGTTTGTGCCTTTTGGTTTTGGGTTGCCTCTATCCGAGAGGTCAGCTTTGCCATCTGTGTACAATATGAAGACATGCTTGACGAGGAGCCACAATACCAGGCATGCAAGCAGTAGCAGAAGGCAAATTAAAAACACAATGTGTCCTTTTAGCAGGTTCATTCTGTGAGTTTGTACAACAGCTACAATAAAAAGTCCATGTGTGAGAAGTGAAGTTGAAATTCTTCTGTAAACTTTTCTTAATGATTCATATAAAATTGCAGAACAGGAGGATATGCTGGTTATGCAGACTGCACTCCCTCATGACTCTATGACTCCCACCATGCCAATAACTACTCTTGTTCTCTTCCGAACTCCCATCTGCACGTTTCATGTTGCTATGTTGAAAGGCCTTTGGTGGAAAGCCCCATGTAAGGAGTAGGACTCACCATAAACAGCTTATGTTCAAACACTCTTTTTGTTTTGTTTTTTCTTCTTTTCCTCACTTGATGAATGGAGTGTGGTGCTTTGCCAGTCTCCCCCAGACCCTTCTTTAGTCCTGTATAAAGCAGATACCATCTATGACTCCATAAGCCTGAGAACATCATCCATCACTGTTATCAACAAAGGCTCATTCAGACCTCCTTCATTGACATCTACAGGGGTCCATCTGTCCTCACACTCCCACACTGGTCGTAAAATGTGTGCGTGTCCCCTCCACCCTCATCCATCCCTGCATGTTTCCATTAACTATCTGCTGATGTATCTCATGTCGAAGTTCAACACAGACACTTGGAAACAGGGAAGATTATTCTGGGCCAATAATGTGGCTTTCGTGAATTTTAGTTGGAGAATAAAAGGAAATGGAGAATTTAGAATATCAATGTGTGTGTATTGTTCTTCTGGCGAGTGCCTGTGTGAATGTTTTTGTGTGTTCAGTTCAGCGGGTTCTGTCTGTGTGAGGTTAATCACTCTGTTCCTGGGTAGAAAGCCCGACGGGCCGCACCCACAAACCACACTCTCCTCTGGCTGGCTCACACTCTTACCGGGGTACAGACCTGTTGGAGGCCATACATCTTGGCTTCCTGTGTTTTCTCTCAAACTAACTTTCCCTCATTGTTTCTCCGTAGCATGTGCTTTGGCATGGTCCCCCCTTAAAAAGGGTGAACGCCCAGTCCCGAAGGGAGTAAAGGAAGGAAGGAGAGAGGAGATGGAGGGGGAGCAGTAAGAAAGAGAAAAATTGAGAGAGGGAGATAGAAAGAAAGTGTGGGCCTCAATTTTTGTGACGCCTAGCACTCGCCAACCCCAAACCCACAAGGAATGAGATTGGAGGAGAAAGGGAGGAAGGGATGGAGAGGAGGCGGGAGGGAGTAGAGGGGCTCATGAAAACAGCCGTGGATGAAGGCAATCCTTAATAAGGAGAGAGCCTTGGGTTTCTGCGGTGGCTGGTAATGGCTCCAGTTGTCTAGGAAGAGGACTGAACAACACAGTTTGTTTATCCAGAGTAGTGGGACTTGCTAGCTTTACAGCTTGCACCATTGGCAATTATTATGACAGCATGGATTGGCTCACTGGTCACTTAATTTTGCTTTTCTTACGGCAACAGTTAGTAATCCACCCCACAGATTCAGAAATATCTGAACTTCTGGTTCCCAAATCAAATTGCCAGCAAGTAAAGATGAGGAACAAAATCCACAGTCTTTGCTCTGTCTAAAAAAATGCATTTTAAAGGCCCGGCCTCACCAGAGAATGAAGCAGCAAAGTTGTGGTGCTAAAAGCCTGGTGACGCAGTGACAACTCACAGGGTTGGTGAATTTCTGTAGCTGGCAAGCTAACTCCTGAGATGCTAGCCATCTAGGAAAATGCTAGCACTAGTCAGTCACAATAGCTTTAGCTCAATGGCACTAGTTACTATTGTGTACTGACAGTAAGCAAGGTAGCTAAATCTTACTAATGGTTGATGCTAGATTGGATGGGCCGGAGGGACTGGTGAAGGCATGACTAGCCTCGGATTGGTTGATCAGTTGGTTAGGTTTAGGCATGAGGAGTGAGATTGGTTAAGGTTAGGGTAAGAATATTAGGGTAAGCCAATCAGAGGCAGAGTAGGGCAGGTCATGCCTTCGCCTGTCTGGACCATCCATTCTTGCATCAACCCTTACTAACTGATAGTGAGAAATTTAGCTAGATCATTTGCTAGTAGTGGGACAACAAGTTCACACAATTTAGCAGTTTTAAATTCTTGTGTGACTGGGCCTTTAAGTTCAGGTGAAGCTTATTTGAGGCTTCAGCAGTGTGAGTTAGCCAAATGGAAAGCATATCAAGCATATCATGTTTCATCACAGCAACAAACCTACATGCAGCTACCAGGAAGTAATCCTCTAAGATGGATCAGCAAGGAAACACAAAGAGGGAGTTAAAAACACTGTAACTTTATTCCCCCTTCTCACTCACCCTGCTGAAGCATCATATTAGCTAAACGTTCAAAATTCTTACAGTGGAATTTCTCTAGGAGGGTATTGTTTTAGAAGGAAGAATGATTAAAGCAAACAAAAACTTGTTTAATATACAGTATATTTGGAAAGAGAGTATTAAGTATTAAGTATTAAGATATACTTGAAAAAATCAAAACTTTCTGTATCATTGAGTTTAGCCCTTGGGAAGTGTATAATATGCTTTCAAGTCAAGAGGTTTATTTCGTCTCTGCTACTTTCCCATCAACAGTGTGACTACACAATTGAAATCTTTTCAAATAGGCCTCTTAGACATAAACCTTAAAACATGAGGGTCTGTGGTCAAGAGTGGTTCATGCTGCTAAAAAACAGCCGCAATCCAATGGGATTTATAACACAGTTTTCAAGCAAAGATCTGTTAGTTTGCTAACGATAGCGGTGAGGAACTTAACCTCACGATGACCATTGCCTAAAGAACAGTAACTTACTCTGCAGGAAGAATGTAGAGAATGTTTCTCTCTCTCTCTTTCTCTTTCTCTCTCTCTCTCTCTCTCTCTCTCTCTCTCTCTCTCTCTCTCTCTCTCTCTCTCTCTCTCGCTCTCTCTCATGTGTCTCTGAAGGGTTCATTAGCGGAAGATGTGACATCACCTCAAGAGTCGCTTGTCAGTCGACCAGCATGTTATATACTTGACATTAATTTCATATCATTAAAGCTGCACCAGACACATTTGGATTACTTAGAGTGCTGTTAGTGTAAACCAAGGATCCTGTGACACCATTACAGTGTCATTGTCTTGTTTAATGTCAGTCACAGTCTAAGGTCATTAATAACCAGTGTCTCCTCACACTTTGTCTTCAAAATGTGCCTACTCTTGCATGGAGTGAAACACTCTGGGGGAGTTGAAGTTGGGAATGAGGCGTGTTGCCTGTCTAAATCTGTTGCTGTCTTCAGTGTGTCAGTGTAACATTGCTGTATGTAAGCTTATATAAAGCAAACTGAGCAGTCTTTTTTTTCTTTTTTTTTCTTTTTTTTGCAGCTAACTTGCCGTTTGCCCCAGATATGTTAGCTGATGGGGCTTTACTTTGTTTACACAAAGTGAGAAACACTGAATTCAGTTCTGCATTAAATTGGACATGTTTTACAGTGAGCAAGCAGATGTGACCCACATAAGCATTGTTTAGCACATAAGCCACCCTGATGACTGCATCATTTAAAAACTCCCCAGTTGCCAATTCTTTTTCAATTACCTACTACTTAAGCTATGATGTGGCAAACATCCTTTCTAGATTCAGGATCTGCTTGAAATTTAAGATTTATAGTTGAGTTGACTGCTTAAGGAGCAGTTAGCTCCAGAGATCAGAGCCACATAAACCATTACCACAAGAGAACACAACCAGTGTTAACGAAGCACAGATGAGAAGATGGGCTCATAAAAACCACATTGCCTGACACAGGAGAAAATTCTAGACTGGCACTCTGTAGTCTGTAGAAAAGGAGTCAGTGTCCCAGTGTTGATTTGGACTTTAAATTGTGGTATTTGTGTTACCTTTGTGTTTAGAGAAATAAAAAACAACATTGAAAATTGAAGTGCTGCTATTTGGTTTTCCTCAGTGGTGAAAGTAACTAAGTACATTTACTTATAATTTGAGATAGTTCTACTTTCTTTGAGTATTTTTTATCTACTCCTTTCATACATTTATCAGACAGATACTTGTTATTTACTAAGATTGAAAATGTACACATGGAACTTATAATTAGATTATAAAATATAATTGATTTTTACCGATTCAACTGCTCAACAATATATGAAGTAGTTAAAAATAGCTCCACTTTGACCAACTACAATTATAAAGTACTGCTAACATATTTTACCTTTGATGTTTTAAGTACATTTTGTTACTAATATTTCTATTTTTTTTTTTATCTAAACATTTGAATACTGGACTTTTACTTTAATTTTAACTATTGCTACTTTGACTTGATTTGAGTTTGTCTTCCAACACTGGTTTTCCATTAATATTTTCCCTGAGAGATGAGTATGATGGCATAAATGACTAAAATGGTTAATACTGGGCAACATAGTACCCTACAATGTTTTTGTTGAAGTTTCATACAAAAACTTTCATACTATTATGTCAGGGGTGGCAGAGGTTTTCCTCTCTTTCAGGCATTTTTTGCCATGCATTTCTTTTCTTTCTTTTTTAAAAAATCTTTTTTGGGCATTTTTAGGCTTTATTAGACAGGACAGGGGAGAGAGGGGGAATCACATGTAGCAAAGGGCCACAGGTTGGAATTAAACCAACAGCCACTATGGTAAGGACTGAGCCTTTGTACATGGAGCGCATGCTCAACCAGGTGAGCTACTCCTTGCCATTAATTTCTGTAAAATATTTTTTGCAACAACAAAAAATGAATGGAAATCATGTCTGCTTGGAAGGTTGGAAAATAGCACCAAAGTTAAGTATACATGTACATGATTTGTAGTTAGCTTAACTTTGCTAAGCCCCCTGTAAGGTACTTAAAAGGCGCTTTTTTTTTTACGGCAGAGATTGTTTGACAGTGCGGCTCTCCTCCCTCTCAGTTACTGACATTTCTATTGCACCACCTGTCTCTTATTTTGATGAGCTGTCGTCAGCCCTAAGGCTGAGGTTACCAGCATGAGCAATGCCTCCAAAACTGATGAAGAAGCAAAACAGACAATGCAGGTGATTTAAAATACAGTACCTCACAGTAATAAATCAACCCTATTGCCAGACCAGAATGTAATAGGCTACCGGCCAATATGTTCATGTTGCCATAAAGGGCACTTAATGTCATTGGAAGCAAGTTGTGCAGGTGTATAATTCCTAGGGATACTGGGCTAAATATACTATATGAAGTGCATAAAAAGTAGTAAAACAATATGATAAACACACAAACTACATACAAAAATAGATACATTTAATGAAGGCAGGCCTGAGCCGGTTTTAAAGGTACCCACAAAGACACAGAGAATAAATCCAGCAGGATGAATGTAAACCTTTGACTGAATTGTTTGATTGGCCGGCCACTCTATATTAGGATGGGTGAAGATCTACTAATCCAAACAGGATAAAATAAATGCATGAGTGTTCATCTCAATCTTGGCTGGATATTCAGTGAGCCTGAGTTTAATGATGATTAATAAGGATTGGAAAAAAGAAATCCTGAGTCATGAGGAAAAGTTTAAAAGCTTGAGTCTACATGAACTGCCTAAGGAGAGTGATGACGGTACTAACTTTCCCTTGTGAACACAGCTGTCTGGTTTGGACAAAGTTTACCAGCAGTAGAATCTGCAACAGTAGTTTACATGCTGCTGATCAGAGGCCAATTTCTCTGCACAAACAATGGAAATGTTGGCATTTTATGAAATAACTGTAAGATGGCTGTCAGACAAGCACACACATAGACTTCCAAAATCCCTGATAGAAGGGTCTCAGACTCAGAGCTGTTTAAATCCTTCCACCAAAAACGTGACTCAATCACAACCACACAGTCCTCAGTTTTCCAGAACAAAATATAATAACAAAATTGTTAAGGTGTAATCATTTGTACTGCTCATAGGACGTGATTACTTGGGAGGATTTGGCAAAGAAAGGCTGTCTGATTAAATGCAGCCCAATAGGCTCCCAGGTGGTAAAAATAGACATCCTTTTAGGGTATTTAAAATCACCAGGGACGTTTCTCATCCATCTCTTGTGACAGAAAACACATCTCATCTCCCCTGTTGTATCCTGTGAGGCTTTTTTCACTGCCATGGAGAACATCTGGAGCCAGTCACTCCACCGCTGGCTTGTGAGAGCAGCTCCTAATGGAACATGTGAATGTGTTATAAGATCCGGCTTGAACAGCTGCTATTAGCTCAATTACACATTTGGCTGGAGAGCAGCAATGTGCTAACTCTTCACGCATTCTAGTTTAATTGAGCAAATTGATGTTAATGCGGCCCTTAAGAGCCAAAGCAGAGGGTCGCAGAGGAAAACAAGTGGTCACATCTAAAAACAAAAACTCTGTCGTTGAGACATAAGACTTGGATGAGGAGCTTAACAGGGGTGGGTGGGGCGTTAGCAAGGGAATGAGGTAAATGTAAAGAATGAAAACAAGATCTCAGGAATCACCATTAAGTGCCTGAGGTCAAAGTTGAACAGTTGTTTTTTTTTGAGACCTGACTCTACCTGTCTCTCTGGCCTGGGGCAGTGTTACTGAAAAACATGCAAAATACATGCAAGTGGGCCAAAGGTATCACAGAAAACCCTCTCACCCTTCGATTTCCTGCAGAAACCTTTAAGGTCACCCAAAATTAAGTGTATATCTTTATAAACCTGTTAAGAGCCATCTGAAAATAACATCTGCAATTAGGGAGTGCTTCAACGAGAACCAAAATAAACAAGAAGTCCAAATTGGAGAAAAAAATATATACAAACATGGCCTGGAGATGTAATCTGCTTTGTTCACATAATCACTCTTCCATGTCCTGCTGGCATGACATGTATGCCTATAAAGAGTAATAGTAGATAGTAAGCATGTAGTAGCCTGTATGTTTGAATATGTGTTGTCACAATCAATGTATACATAATAAACTGAGAGAGAAATGTGATGATAGCATGTGGTTAGTTTGTTTTGTTCTGCATAGCATAGATACCCAAATGGAGTTGTCCAGAAATGGGCATGAAATTGTCAGCTGTCCTGGGCGATAATCTGGAGAAAGAGTTTGGTCACCATCTGTATTCTGTTTCCATTGGACTCATCCAAATATTACCAACCAACACAATTCTGCACAGAGCTGGACAGAGAAGTACTAATCATGGGAAAGTAAGGTCCTATAATCATTTTTCCTCTTATTTAAAATGATTGTGACAGATCTGTATGTCCTTTTATGTTTTGTCATTACGCTCCAATTCCTGACTGCATGCATATATTCTAAATAGATTTTGACCATTCTCAAGTTGCTATCCCTGCTGATGGCAACGCTGCCCATCTAAATTCCTATGACATCTGTGTCTGCAAAAGACACTGACAAAAGAACGGAAAGAGATTCTGGACTACAATGCCGAAGGTTGTAGGGAAAGACAGGGAAGAAAGGCAGAGAGGCAACAAACTAGTTCAGATGATGTGGTGTCTGACCATGTCTGAATGCAAGAGTATTTATAGCTGTTCAAACGGCCACACTCAAAAGCAGGGTGAAAAGCCTGCTGACAGTAATCACACCCTTTCTGATAATTTCTCTGAAAGGTGCTAATAATATTGCACTAATTTGTAGCTATATGAAAAGTGACAGTAGTTGTATGAAGATTGAAAAAAAACAGCCTAAGAGAGAAGATACAAATCCTGCATACATTCTCACCTCTGCACATCTGGGCCTTAAAAGACATCTGAAAATAAGCAACGGGAAGTAAAGGAAAGAGTGATCTGATGGGTAAAAAAATAACTTGAGGAAGGTAAGAGAGGGACCCGAGCGGAGCTGAGATGTGGGCTAGAGGGATAGGAAACCGAGAAAGAAAGTGGAAGCGAGGCCTGGGTGAGAACCGAAGTGCAGAATAGTGGACTGTACAGTAAACAAACACCCCCCCCAGCATGTCCAGCTGAGTTCACACACGCACACTGAACGCTACCACATACTGTATTTCGTCACACAGATGCATCCCAGTCCATTTCTGTCCTCTTCCCATCCTCCTCTTCTAAACCACTCATACATGCAGTACTGTGCCCTGCTGCAGAACCAATTGATTTATAGGTGGACTTACTGTAAATGACTTCTGCACACTGTGTCTTTTGTAAGGTAATCAAACACACACATGCTAAAATATGCTGATGCAGAACAAGGTGTCCTTGACCAATCACCTCTGTGTTGCAAGGGATTTTATGTTTTCCATAAGTACAGATGTGCAAGAGCAGGCATTCCACCTATGGGCCCTACACAGGGAGTAAAAGCCAGAAGAAAAGAGGATCCGACCGAGAGGGAGGAAGGTTTATATACAGTAGAAGAAGAAAAGACACTAGATGACAGTGTGAGGAATTATGGAGGATCTTTTTCTTTCTAGTCTAAACAGGCTTGAAAGAAAAGTGCCATTTCTCTTCAGACACTGGCATATTCCTGGCTATTCACAGAGAGAGGCACTCACAGCTCTTTTCCATGTTTTCATTAAAGCTGTTTTATGTGTGAGGCAGGAGAAAAGTAATGCACAACTGGCTAATGTTTAAATCTGTATATCGTTGTCTTTGTTGGTGTTGTCCTTTTTATCTCTGTCCAGCTTTCTCTTCCTCTCTTCTTCAAAGGTTTTTTTTCTCTGAATGTTCTTCACTCTTTCTTCTAAACTAAATTACTCCTGGCCAGAGGGGGCAAAGGTCCCAGATGACAAGTCCCAGTGGGAATGTCATATGCACATCAGGAAGCTTGTGAAATCCATTCTCCTTTCCTAGCCTCTCCACCACATGTCAAAATACCTCTGCCTCTATTAATCCCTCTCAATCCTAACATTAAACATGGAAGACCTTGCAAACAGAGGGCCCAGCACAGTGTCTACAGTGTTAGAGAACAGTAAAATGGTTTATAACAGCTTGCAAAGACACTAGCTGCCCTGTCACCAAACCTCAGCAGTTATAGGGTGGCCATTAGGAGGTCCATAGAGACTCCTTTGGGACAAATATTCTGCCCAGTCACTCGTATAATTGTGCTTCCGTAAACAACGAGTCCTATCAGTCACTGGGAAAACTAAAATACCCTCCCTTCTGAAAAGCACCCAAACAAAACACCAAAAAAAGACTTGGAGCTGAAACTCAGTGACCCTGAGCTCTGTAGTCCCACAGCGCTGATTGGTACTGACACACAGCTATGTATAGACATCACGCTAACTGTAGGATTCCAACTGCGTTATTTACAACATTTCCCTCAAGATTTCCCTGAACTCTTTTCAAAAAGAAATAAAACTGGTTTTCCAAAAACCTTGATAATCACATAAATTGTAGTCGCATTACAATTATGTTGATTGAAATATTCTTACAGAAAACGGAACATTTTTGCATCATTTTATACACCTTGCCCTGTAATTCATCCTGGCTTATTTGCAGGATTTGGCATCTTCACTAGAATTTCCAAGTTCAAGTGAGTTTGAGCAGTAATGACGACAGACGTGCCAAATCTACGGCGGCCAACAGGGGAAAACGCACTGCAACTTAATGAAACACACGCAAATAGACAAAACACAAGCAAATTAAGAAAACATCTTCATTAATTTGACAACACATGCGCAGCATTTAGCAAACGCGCGGCAAATAGACACAACATAACCAAATACAGAAACGCGCTGCAAATACAGAAACGATGCAAATACACAAACGATGCAAAAAGAAAAGCACACAATCCCCGAAAACAAATGCAACAAAAAAAATGCTGCATCCAGATTACACAACAGAAGTTCTCCAGGCCTCTAGGGGGAGCGCTAAGTGGAACAGCTTGATTTTCGACCCCACGGAGAGAGCGCTCTGGCTTTTTATTACCACGAGTTTACAGACACGTATCTGCTGATTAAGGAACACCTGTGACCTGAGCCAATAAACTAGAGACACACCCACCAAACGAGAGAAAACATATCTCAAACATAGACAGTTTTACAGTCTGATCTCAAAGCAGTTGCACACCGTTCTGAGATTGAACGTGCCCTGGCTCTCTCGCTCTCTCTCTCTCTCTCTCTCTCTCTCTCTCTCTCTCTCTCTCTCTCTCTCTCTCTCAAATCAAGCTGTTCCACTTAGCGCTCCCCCTAGAGGCCTAGAGAACTTCCGTTGTGTAATCTGGATGCAGCGTTTTTTTGTTGCATTTGTTTTTGGGGATTGTGTGCTTTTCTTTTTGCATCGTTTCTGTATTAGCAGCGCGTTTGTGTATATGGTTGTGTTGTGTGTATTTGCAGCATGTTTGCTAAATGCTGCGCATGTGTTGTCAAATTAATGAAGATGTTTTCTTAATTTGCTTGTGTTTTGTCTATTTGCATGTGTTTCATTAAGTTGCAGTGTGTCGGCCACCGTACAAATCATTTTTGGGATTGATGAGTAATCTCCTTAGTGCCAGGATATTTGGTTTAAGCACCCCAGGACCACTGCTTGATTTGAACCCCCTTAGACTTGACAGCTTTGACTGCAACTGCACATTGCTGACAAACGAACAACTACAATTTGGGTTTGTCTGAAAATAAACCACAACTTGATCCGTTAAGCGGTTGTGGGTCGCAATTAAATGAAACCTGTTTAATCAGAAGTCTTATTGAGACAAAGTTAAAAACATGAGAAACTGACAGATTTTTTTTTTAACAGAAAGATGTTTGACTGGGACCTTTGTGACTCTGGAGATTTTTTCTGTCCCTTCTCGCTGTAAGCTGGGTCTATTTTTCTGATCTACTAAACCATGAGGGCAAAGAAAGGGGTTGTTTGAAAAATGAGGAGTCAAGCATGGCTTTGGAAGAATTTACCCAACTCCCCAGTGGGCGTGTACATGCCTATACATGTAAGTGTGTAGGCCAATGTGATTGTTCTGCAGCTACAATCTCGCAAGGTGGAAGAGTGGAACCCTGCAGTTCACATTTAGAACACTTTTCAAACTATATTAAAATTGCCTTTTCTTTCACTTTTCACCATGGATCAAATTAGCTGAAGAGGCCAGCTGGTGTGTGTCTGTGCACGATCTGCTGATGTACTCATGATACTCAATTTACTGAAACCTGCACACTGAAACAGGACCCAGCTGCTGGTGTGCTTTTGACCTGACATCTAATTGCTTGCAATGGAACAAGCAGCTTGGAAATGTGGTTTGAGGAGGAGGGGAGGTGGTGGTGGGGTTGGGGGGGTTGGGGTGGGGCTGGGGGAGTCAAAGAGACGGATGACTGACACTATAGACGTGGAAGCTCAAAAACCAAGGAAGACATTAAGTTTTAGCATTTGAATTTTTCTGAACCGCACGTAATTGGTTGCAGAACTTGAATGACATCAGAGCGTTGACTTCCACTGAAGGGCTTGCTGAAATACCCCGGGTGTCGTTCAAAATAAAGTATAGGCTATCAGAGAGAGCATACATTCAGCTTTACACACAATACAATACAGGCGTTCATATTCTAAAAGTCAATATAAAACATTTTGTGCACACTATGAGTTCTTTCAATGAGAATTACCCTTGGCGTTTATCTTTACTTCTCATTTCAGGCATCTGTTGGCAAGGCAGTGGTGTTAGATGTAACAGATACTACAGGTACAGCAAGAGGTTGAAATATGTGCTGCTGCTCTGATAAAACATCCTATTGTAAAACTGAAGCTTGAATGGGAGAGCAGCCAAAATGATTTATGGAAAACAACACATATCACATGGCAGAATGCCAAATGTGTTAACAACACAGCTCAGATCTTGGATGTGTTCAGCTTGTTGCTGAATCCTGCGGCTTTGATTCTGGCAAGTATTTGATGCTTTACATGAACTTTTTTTATGTGTGTGCAGTCAAAGAATTTACACTTTATAAGATGTGCTCAACAGGAACAGGATTGTGTTAACAGGACTGAAGATGGAATCAAACTGTTAACAAATCCAATGAGCAACTCGCTTTCCATGCTATTCTAAAAGGCCACATTTTTTTTAGGTTGACCTAGTAAGACAACAAAAGAACAGTTTCAAGGGCTTGTCACTT
This sequence comes from Sander lucioperca, assembly GCF_008315115.2. Lineage (NCBI taxonomy): Eukaryota > Metazoa > Chordata > Actinopteri > Perciformes > Percidae > Sander > Sander lucioperca. Next base: position 43,675,116 of record NC_050176.1, read on the forward strand.
TAAAGGAATGGTTTAACATTTTGGAGAATATTGACTTTCTTGCTGAGAGTAAGATGAGAAGATCTCATGTCTGTGCACTAATGAAGCAAGAGCCAGGAGGCAATTAGCTTAGCTTAGCATAGGCTAAGAAAAGGGAAAACAGCTAGCCTGGCTTTGTCCAAAGTAAAAAAAATTACACCTACCAACGCCTCTAAAGCTCACTAATTAACCCAATAGTATCTTGTTTGTTTAATCCATATAAAGAGTCCCTCCCCTTCCAGTGGTCCATGGAGAATTATGTATGGTAGTGAATGGGGAGAGACCAGAACCGTCGCATGGGTGACTATGCGACTGCACAGGGCCTCGCGCCTCTGGGGGCCTCGCGCCTGCCTGGTTTGCAATCATGCAGTTTTTTTTTCTCTTTCTTTTTTCTTCTTTCTTTTATATTCTATATTTTTTTGGTGATGTTCTTGACTCGATGTGATCTAAAGTGAAATACCTGTTTGTCAAAAAATCGGAATTAGTTTTTTTTCATTTAAGATGTTACGCCGTTACCATGGTTACGGTAGCGTGGAGACGGGAGAAACAATGTCAGTTACACATGAGCGCGGCCAATTTCACAAACACTGGACTAAAAAGATTGTTGATGAAGATATTGCTGAGGAAGGAAAGTGACTTTCACTTTATCCAGCATGGTAAGTTGGACGCTATATAGAGCTATAGAAAGAATATAAAGTGACATGCAGCTGAGCTGCCATGCTGTAGGTCAGACTGCCTATTATTCTGACAGCTAAATAGTCTGTTATCTCTCTTAATATCAAAATACAAATACAACTATCTCTGTGACAATGCCTTTCATCACCTATTTTGGCACGTATTTCAGCAACATGGACAGAGGGCATACGTCCACATTTAAGACGTGCACAGTCAGCAAGGCACATGAGAACACACACACACACACACACATACTAACACACAGACGCAGAATATGACTATATAGCTGTCTGAATAACAGCAGTCCCCGCAGGTTGACAGTGATTCTTGCGCGTGCATCACGGTGTATGTCAATCAGCTGTGCCTCGCACGTCAAGTTCGCACAGGGCCTCGCACCCCCCCCCCCGATGTTGAATTGAGCCATGGATAACACATACAGTATAATGTTTGTCAATTTAAAAGATCATTTTGCAAGTCAAGAGAGACTCAGTTTGCCATTAAACTGTTGAAGTATAAGAAAATACGTAAGCTAATTAGAAAGACTACACACTTCAAAAATCACATGGGTGAAGTCTCGCTGAAGCTACGATGCTTCTGTGTTTCGTACCGGCATGACAAGTTACCCACAAGAGCAATGGATCTTGCTCGTTTCTTCACTTCTTGGCTGATAAAACTTTGCTGGATAAAACACATCAGGTAAGATAACGTTACATGTGTTGTGGTACATAGCTAAGCTAGCTAGCTAGCAAGCAAGCTGAGATTCAAGCAAGGTGAAGTAAATTGTTTCCCACAAAACTAAATGGTACTAAGACAAAGCTATGGCTAACTGTGACTTTCTTCACTTGCTAAATTATCTTTTAAATTGACAAACATCATATGTGTAATTCATGGTCTCATTTTACACAGGATCAAAAATGTATTAGTCTCTCCTGATTCACTACATATTTTTTACAAGGAGTTACATGCTGTAACTATTTCTTAGTGACCAACGGCCAGGCCATACCGCTCTTTGAACCATTAATGCCAGCAGCGTCACTTTGGTTTGGTTTGAAGGAGATGTAAGGGCCTAATTGTTCAGCTGAGGTCAGCAATTTATTGAGTGGTATGCTCTTTAAGAATAAAAAAAAAGGAGAAACCAGACTTTGTTTCAAATCACTTCCAGTCACGCTAACCTTACCGTCTGGTTGACTGAGCTGGCCCATTTCACCTTTCTCTTTATAAAACACCTTCAGAATGGAAACATGAGAGAGTTACTGAGAAAGAAACTGAGTAGAGGTCAAACATGGAAAATGAGAAGGGAGACTAAAAAGGTGAAGAAAGAAGAAAAAGTGGAGAAAAAAACATGTCAGGCCCGAACTTGTCTCGTGCCCTTCTCCTCACTCTCACCATATCAACGTCTTGGCTGCACGTTTTTACAAATTATCTCGGGATGCTGAAAGGGGCCAAAACTTGGAGATCTGGCATTCATTTACATTCTTACTGGTCTGTGCCTCTTCTACTCTGTTTTTTCCACTCAAGAACAGAGAGCAAGATGGAATTTCAAGAGGCCAAAAAGAAACAGAGCAGGAATCGTTCAAGCAACAAAATCCCTGAGTGAGCGTCCCGCAGGGATCCGTATGGCTGCCATGCGGTTGAAATGTCTTTGTCTGCCCATCTCCTCTGATTACCATCATGTCTCTAGAGAGGTCCATGAGGGAAGAATACGTGTGTGTTCATGTGTTTGCAAAGATGTGTATGAGTGTATGAGTACAGTGAGTTTTTTTTTGTTGATAATGCGTATAAAGATTTAGGGATAGTTTGATATAGTTTCATTAATCTACCATGGTTAACTGAACACAATTTTGTATTCATCTTCCATGAGAGATGGCCACTGTAGCTTCTGGGTTTAACACATGTCAGGAAAAAAGGACAACACTAGAACAGTGCTCATTTATCATGATTTATATCTGAAGATTACCTGTGGGTCAAGGGCAGAGCAGTTACATCAAAGTCAGTAATTATCCTTTCATGTAAAGAGAGCGTGTATACAAGAGTGAAAGTGTGAGCGTTTGCACAGTCTCTAACTGACAAACCCTCACACACATGCACAAACACCCTCAGGGACCAAGCCTCGATTGGAGTTGTGTGTTAATTCTGGCGGAGCAGGAATGAACACATCATCCTGAGGGTTGAGTGACACAGTAACAGCCCTGTGGAGCCGAGAGGGGTGTCGGTGTCACACTCTAAACCAAGAAAGTTCTCAAATCTGGATCTCATTAGACCTGTAGTCTGCCAGTGCTGGAGTGAACACATCCAGACTGCAACCACACTTGCCCAACAAAGCACTGAGACGCCAAGCCAGGAGAAATAGACCGGATCACCAATAGAGTGCTCGGTGACCTGAACCACCCCTAGTAGAGGATGGAAACCCCTGCATGAAATCTGCAGACAGGTTTAGATGTCTGCCATCTGCGTTTTGTGAAAAAACACACCGAAAAAACAGATGTAAATAAAGAATCATTGGTCTCTCTTAGTCCAAGGTGTTATCTGCTGTTATCACTGTAATTGGAGCAATAGGGGGTCATTTCCTGCGAGAAAGGAGCCGAATTGGGATGACTCATTGCACCATGCAGCAACTCATCAGAAGAAGACCAGATCGCCTATACTCCTTTCTCATAATCCGCCCCATCTCTTCCTTTGACTTTTCCTCTGAACTCATTCCTCAACTCATCCCTCCTTCTGAAGAAACCATGTCCTGCAAGCACTTCAAAAGAACACAGATCCCAATAAATCGCCCTTGAGTGGAGCCCAAACCGCGGCAAGTCGGCTGTAAAATCCAAACAAACAATGCACTGATGAGTGGGTTGGACTGTCTTAGGTCATGCAATGCAACCCTATGAGCCCATCGAGTGATCGCATACTGGAAAGTAAACATCACGCTTCAATGAGGCAATGTGAAGAAGGGAGGATAAAGTAAAAGAGGAGAGGAATGATCTGCTGCTGCTGCTGCTGCTGCTGCTGTGATGGAAATAAATGGACAAAAAAGAGATACAATTGCAAGCAGTCAGGAATGTTTTCTTATCGTCACAGAGCTGGTCTGGCTAGACTGATTTTGGGGACTTATCAGTGGATTAGGACAGAGGACAGAGTGGTGATAGATTGCAGGAGGGGCAGCGGTGAGATAGCCTTAGAAAGACCCCAGCCTGAAGTGTTTAGGTGATGAGGAAGATGACTAGAGAGAACTTGGCAGGCAAAGACCATTTAGATGGTGTTTTGAGGCCCAATATGCCATTCTCATATCTTTGCCTCTTAGGTAATCAAAACCTCAACTCTTCTCAATGTCTAAAAGACAAAAGTTAAAGCTGTGAAATAACGTCTGGGAGGAAGTGCAGGTCAGGTTCATGTGCAGGCCAAAAATCACCTTTAAATGATGCCATTAGAGTTATGTTTCCAACTCTCAAACTGTAGGTGGTCCTGAGTTTTAGACTTGTATACTTTTGACAACCATGTCTCTCCACACAGGATGAAAAATATCAAGGCCGTAAAAATATTTAACACTACAGCTGAAACTTGTAGCTGCCAGCACTGCTAGCTTAGAGAAGCCATCATAACATCACTCCAACGAGAAGAATCAAATCAGCGGGGCGGCTGTGGTCAACCAAAAAATAAACCTTTCCTGCAAACAGGTCCTATCGGTCACATAACTGGTCCATCAAGGTCAACATTCCATCCACACCCAAAAAGGAGCAGGCTCAGCTAAAAGCAGTCAGCATCACAGCAGTGTGTGTGGCCAAAAACATACGTTAAGAATACCAGAGAGGAAAATCCACATGGAACGTGTGTTTCCAGTGTTGCTGCACAGAAAATGGAGCATTTAGAAGAGTGAATGTGTGGTGAAACTTTGAGTGAGGAATGAAAGCAATCATGAAACGTGTGATAAAGAAGAAGGAAGGAAACAGTAACAGAAAAACAGACTGAGTAACACGTGAATGAGCAAGTAGAAAAGATGAAAGAGGACAGCTTTTCCTTCCTGTGCAGAGTTGTGTGAGTCCTATCTGTCTGTTAGACTATGCATCCTCATTGTCAGACCGTTGTTTCTCTCTGAGGCTTTGATGTGAGGCCTCTGTGTTCACCCTGACAAGATATTTCTCTTTAATGATCTACTGATAGGTTCCCCTCCTACACACAGCGGTGCAGACAGCAGGAAGTATGGATGAAACATGTAACATATATACACACACACACACACACACACACACACACACACACACACACACACACACACACACACACACACACACACACACATGTTAATAATAATAATAATAATAATAATGATACATTCCCTAGCCCCTTACCCTAACCTTAACCATCACAACTAAATGCCTAACATTAACCCTTACCCTCACCCTAACCATAACCTAATTCTAATCCTAAAACCAAGTCTTAACCCTCAAACAGCCCTTTAACCAGCATTTTGGGCCCCACAAGGCTGTGCAGACCCCACAAGTATACTGTATTCCCCGTTTTTTGGACCCCACGAATATAGTAAAACAAGCACACACACACACACACACACACACACACACACACACACACTTTAAACAGTCAAACAGAGCGGTAAAAAAGAAACGTTCACCCACCAACTTCAAGTCCTTTACCCGCCTCTCAAACACATACGCATGCATGCAGTGATGCAAATAGGACGTAGTCGTCGTTTGTGATGAGGAAGTTCATGTTTTTATTCCAGCCAACGGACTGATCCCATTTTAACTGCTGTTTTGATGCAAAGTTCCAAGCATCTTTTCAATAAGTTGGCTCGGGGGTATGTGACGGTAATGTTTGATCTGTTGATTCGCTGATGTGTGTCAGTATGTCAGCAGTCACACTTAGGTTATCAGGAGCCCGAAAAACAGGCACTTGACCCTGTCAGACACAAATGTAAAAGTCAGAGTGAAATATAGAAGAGGTGTGATATGAAAGAAAGAAAGAAAGAAATATGCTTGTGTATTTTCCACATTTAGACACAGATGTACACAAAGGAGCCAGAGGATTCCTCAGCTAAACCAGGTAATCAAACAGAAAACAGGTTTAGTTGAGGGAAACCATCATTTTAATAGTCAAACAGACCCTGTAGTGTAGTGTAACGTATCCGAGCAACAGCCGGATAAAGAGCAGGATTTCCAACTGTCAAAACACTGTGGGTAAGGAAAGTAAATAGGTGTCTCAGCAAATGCAAAGTCACTGATGTTTCTGATGTGTCCAGGTGGGTTTGTGTGTTAACATCAATCAATCATTGGCTTTGAAACATTCAAAATACAAGTAAAAGTTTTAATTGAGGTTTATACAGCGTACCTCTCCCCTGTTTTATTTTGTGCTGCTAAACCCTCTGCACGCCCTGCAGGGGAGGTTTAGCAGGTGAGCCGCTGAAGCGTGTCAAAGCACGCCGCAATCTCATTGACAGGCTCATTGGGATGCCATCATTGTGACATAAACCATGTGAATCGGATTTGCTTCACTTCCCTGGATGCATAAGTAGGGGGTTATAAAATAGATAATCGTGGGAGCAATAAATCTAAACTCGAGAAAAACAAAAGCTTAGTGTGTATTTCAGTTGGCTCAGGGAGTTTGGGGAATTGTTACTGAGCCGTATCTTTCCAAAACTGGTTGAACAGGACAATAGCAGCTTTTATTTCTTTCTTTCGAAACTGGTGTTTATTTTAACACATGAACTCCTGAAAATGAAAGGCACTTAATATAATAATTTGATGTAATATGGATTGTTCTCAGTGCACTTTCTGATGTTTCTACAGTCTTGCAGCTGATGACAATGGCAACACCTGTAGTCTTCTTATAGCTAACACACTGTATATTGCATGCAGATATCACATTTACCTAACTGTAGGGAAAGTTTGAGGAGGGGGCCTGTGTAAGCAAAGTCAACTACTTTTCATGTTATCTTTGTACACAGATAAGGTAAATGGACTGTATTTATGAAGCGCTTTTCTAGTCTGAATGACTACTCAAAGTGCTTTCACATAGTACAGGAACCATTCACGCACTGTGGCCGAAGCTGCCCTACAAGGTGCCGCCTGCTCATCAAATAAACATTCACACACATTTAAACACTGATGGCGCAGCATCGGGAGCAATTCGGGGTTCAGTGTCTTTCCCAAAGACACTTCGACATGGGACTAGGCCAGGGATCGAACCACAGACATTCCGATTGGTGGACGACCACCTGAGCCACAGCTGTGTTAGCCTGCAGACCAATGACATTATGTGAACTTTGAAATGTGAAGAAGTGTCACGGCTGCAACTGTTGTGGCAGTGTAATCAGAGCCACTGATTACACTGACGGGCATCAGTGAGATAATGTAGTGCTCGCTGCAGCTCATCTGTCAATCACTATGAAAAGATCTTAAAGTGTGCAGCCAGGAGAATTTTCTTTTGCTATATATGTGTGTTAATGTATGCAAGAGAGAGAGAGAGAGAGAGAGAGAGAGAGAGAGAGAGAGAGAATTTGAGTGGGAGAGAGAGTTTGGGTTAAGACCAACCCCCTTTAGCATGTTTCAACTGGTCTTACTTCACTCCCGCTGCCTTGTCAGTTTGACTGTGAATCACTTGGTGCTCGTGTTTGGATTCTCCTCACTGAAAAGCAGATGAAGTGCAGGATAAGAGCAACATTACATCAATTTCAAGGTAATTTCTTTGTGATTATTTTTTATTGTGATGCAATATGGGATAGATGTAATAGATATGATTACATTGTGTCATGTTTATACAGAACAGAATGTTAGGAGAAACAAATATTTTTTACTTTAGAGGATTTTTTGTGATTGTTTTTTATTTTACCATAATGTTCAAATTAATCTATTGCTTTATGACACTATTTACACCTGAGGAAAAGAAAGGCTGCAGAAACTTTAAAGCTAAACTTCATAGGAGATTGTACTATAAGCAGTATATGGTGCAAAGGTCACAACAAATAAACTAATATAATATAATAATAGTTTGTTTTAAATTGTTTAAATAAGTCAGTATTTTTTTAAAGAAAAATCTCGTCATTATTCTAAACACAAATGCTGATTCTCGTGATTATAACATACATATTCTCGCATGATGGATAATTGACATTGAGATACAGGTATTCATTCATGATCTCATTCATATCTTAATTCATGGCATAGTTTCAATCCATTCTATGCTCAGCTGTTTGCACCAACATGAACAAGTTATATTAATTTCCTAAATTCTTGGCAACAGACTGAATGAGTTAAAGCCTCCAGACCGTTTGTTAAATGTTAACATATGACTATAGAAGCGAGAAAAACATTCCCTCACACGACAGAGACTCAGGAATGCAACCCTAATCACCCCTGATTGTTCTCAGCAATAACAATGTAAGCTAAAATAATTCAACCACAACCTTCAGTGTAGTCATGATTACAGTTTCCCAAATGTCATAAACTTTGGGCATGCTGTTTAAGTGTATTTGCATGTGTGGGAGACTTCCAACACACTTCATTTGTACTGTGAAAGTGAAATGGTGATGCTGGGGGGGAAAGCTGCTACATGTGTGCCAAATTAAGTGCATATGTTGTGACTGTTCTTGTCTAACAACCTTACAGTGATTGATGTACACTTTAAACACAATTGGAAAGACTAAATGTTTGTTTGACATTCAAATTATCCCTCTGTCCTTTTGGACGATAGTATCACATTCATGAGGTCATAACAGTTTCATATCATCACAATTTTTACTCAAATGTCACAGAAAAGTAGACATGTGAGACATACTGTAGACTGTTTCAGTATTCACATCACCGGCCTGCGATTGCATTTTATCTGGCTAAATGTCTTTAATGTCAGTGTAAAATAACTTCCTCCTTTTAAAATGTATACATGTTCACTCACTTCCTTTAATTGAATTAAGTATGATGTTTTCAAGTTAATCTTTAAGGATTATGGTTTCAGATATCAGTGGGTCTTCATCTTTTCTTTCCAAATGTTTTCATGTTTTTATCATGTCTTTCTGCAGCGTCTGGACCCTCTAACCAGGACAAACAGAGCTCAAGAGCACCGTCTCCTGGCAGGAATCATCTAGGGATTCTGGAGGATTACACTGTATCAAGTTCATGTAATCCCTCCCTTTATTTAAGGACACAGACATTTTTTGTGTATCTTTTTTGTACTTGGGCAAATTATTCACAGCTCCAACTGCGAAAAGCATGTCAACAAAAATGACTTTATAGCCACTGACTGCATGCAGAATAGAAGAAAAGCAACAAAGCATGGAGGCTTCAAGATCTGCTCATGCAGGGACACCCCCCGCTACACCCATATTCCCCACCTCCCCTACTCCCTCCTCTCCAGGCTACTTGCAGTTCTTCTGGGAGTACCAGGACAATTCTGTCCTTGTGGAGCATTACAACTACACCGGCAAGCTGCAGAAAGACCGCTACCGCGAAGGACTCAAACCTGAGGGCATTGCGTTCCTGGTGGTGTGTCTCCTCATTGTCCTGGAGAACGCTGTGGTTCTTATCGCCATTTGGAGGAACAAGAAGTTCCACCTGCCCATGTATTACCTGCTGGGAAACCTGACCCTATCTGATCTTCTGGCTGGGATTACATATATGGCCAACATCATCATGTCTGGAGCTAATACTTTAAAACTGACGCCGTTGCTATGGTTCCTCAGGGAGGGAGGGGTCTTCATCACTCTGGCTGCCTCTATTATTAGTCTGCTTGCCATTGCAATTGAACGCCATGTTACTATGGTGACTATGAGGCCATACCATGGGGCAAAGCGGGGACGGATGTTGGCATTGATTGGTGCAAGTTGGGCCCTGGCAGGATTTTTGGGGGTCCTCCCAATTTTGGGGTGGAATTGCATCCACAGACTGGACCAGTGCTCAATAGTTCTCCCGCTTTATGCCAAGAGCTACATCCTCTGCTGCGTGTCTGTGTTCAGTGCTGTGCTCCTGGCCATTGTGGTCCTTTACGCCAGAGTTTTTCGCATTGTCCGCACCAACACGCAGCGACAGCGGCTGGGCCTGTCAGGTAGCATGAGGAAGGGCTTAGCGAGGAAGTCGCAGAAGTACATCGCCCTCCTCAAGACAGTCACCATTGTGCTAGGTGTCTTCATCGTCTGTTGGCTGCCCCTCTTTGTCCTCCTCCTCCTGGATTTTTTCTGCCCCACCCGCAGTTGTCGCCTGCTCTACAAGGCTGATTACTTCCTGGGAGTAGCTATGGTCAACTCGCTCCTCAACCCCATCATCTATACTCTGACCAGTAAGGACATGAGGAGAGCTATTCTGAGGCTGCTCTGTCGGCCGTGTCTGATGACCAGAGATGGCCAGGTGAAGAAGATTGGGATGCCATTCCTGGAGTGCAGTTTCAGTAAAACTGAGGTGGCGTCCCAGAAGTTAGAGGGAGGACCGGAGACGACTATTTCCTCTGGGAACATTATCACCACCCCATCGCCTATTAAGGCTTTTTACCCCAAACTCTTCAAGTCATAAGGACTTAGACTGACTAATTGAGTCCATAAGTGTGTGAATGGGCTTCCCATTAAACAGAGGACATCTTCTCCAGAGAGGAAAAAGTTCTGGTTTTCTCCAATTTGGAGTATAGCCAGGAACAAAGGGCGTATGAAATATTTAAGGCACAAGAGAATCACGTTTAGACAAATCACCATGACAATTTAGAAGTAGTGCTGAACTTCATTGTGAGATGAAAAAAACTAAATGCTATAAGGATGCCACTCAAATGTGAACAAGCAAACATACAGTACTTTTTATGAGTAGATGCAAGACATGAGTCTCCTTAACTAATTTGCACTGAAATATCACAATGAATGGAAAAACAGTCTCAGATTAAATGTTCCTGTGGTTCTGTAGTTTGTGTCTAAGCTTGGAAGGAGACTTCTGAAAACCCAAAAACTCATGACTGATAAAATGTAAATGTTACATTTTCTGGGTTAATGGTGTGGTTGGCTTTGCCTTTTTTGCAGTTTCTTATTGAAGGGCTTTGAATACAGCACTAACAGGTCTAATATGTGCGGAGGGTAATCTGTGCATCTGCAGACACCTGGGTTTCGCTGGTTCGAAGGCCCAAGTTGTGCTAGATTTGTTAAGATAAAATCACGCGGAGCACCCCTACACATATCTGTGTACATGATGCAGGGAGAGTTAGGTGGAAACTGAAAGAAAACACGAAAGAGAGAGTAAAGAACGACTGTGTCATAGTTGTGGGAGGTAGGCGCAGCATTAAAATCCCCCCACTGTTTTGAAATGACAGATGGTTAACCTATCTGATAACAAGTGGAAAGTTGTTGGGGTTTGGTGTCCGATTTTTTTAAATGTCAGTCTGGCATCTGCATGAAAACTGCAACAGCAACATAAACAACAAAATGTCATCATATAATGTGATTAACTGACAGATGTAACAAAAAACGTCTTTCTTTCCACCATGACATGCTGATAGTTTAACTGAAACCAAATCAGCTGCAATTGCATCACTTGTAATTATAAGCCAAATAAATTATTATTATTTCAACTTGCAAATAAAGTTATAGATGTAATTAATCATCATCATCAAGCTGCAGGACGTTTGAGGACAAGAACGTGCCTGCACTTGTAAGCTAAATCATGTGGAATCAGTGCAATTAATCCAATATCCAATACCTTCGCTATCCATCTTGTTAACAAAATATTTCCAGTTATAGTTTAAGGCAGGGGTCTTCAACGTTTTTTAAGCCAAGGACCTCTTAACTGAAAGAGAGAAGGATCAGGGACCCCCTACTACATAGATTGCATAAAATGAAGTTGCATATTAAACTGGGCCTACAATAACGTTGGGGCAGCCTTAAGCCTTTATACATACCTTTTTAGTGCATAGAATACTAAGCTATTAAAATAATTGTTGGTATGATTTTATAAATCATGTTTTTATGCTGCACAGTGAATCCTTAGGATTAACTGGATCTGTAAGCGTGGCCAGCAAGCCTATCATCATTGGGTTTTTTTCACATTTAAATTTTTTGAAAAAAACTTTTGCAAAGAAATGAGTTAGGCAATGTGCGGGAGTTTCTTTGCAACTTTTGACTTACTTATCCCCCTCCGACGCACCTGTCTCACGTTATAGATGTGCAAAGTATGTTTCTGTAATGAAAAACTTTCAAAAAATTAACAATAATTTGGTGGCCCCCCTGCAGTCACTCTGAGGACACCCTAGGTGCCCCGGACCCCCTGTTAAAGATCTCTGGTTTAAGGTATTGCATTTTTCTTATTAGGAAATGACATCCATCTTTTTATAAAGATGATTTTTAGTGCAGTCTTTCCACACCTTAATTCATGAATGAGGAAGTGTGCTTTTTTTATACTGTAATTCATGTAGTGAACTTTTTGTATTTCTGAAGACTTTTCATATCATCTGTATTGTAAATTATATCTATTTTGTTACAAGAAAAGGCAACTTTACCTTTCTTTTCATAAAAGAAATAAAATGTTTTCTTAAAGTATTCAGAAGAGTTTTTGGTTTGTTTTCACTGTGCGTATCTGTGTATATTTCTGAGGTTGTGTGAATGGAAGAACTGTTCTTGAAGAAGCACCACAGGAAGTCAGCCCCCTTGTCTCACATCTGGTAATGGCATTGGCCTAGATACAGCCTTCTTCTCCAAGCTCTGCATGTCTCAGGACAGCTCAAGCACCACACAATGTGCCTTTTATTTTAAATACTTTTTTTTAATTCTGTCAACCTGTGGGTGAGATTGGCCACAACCTCACTCACTCCCGCTGTTCACGCTTATCCTGGCTAAAACAGAGATAGATAACATGCAACTGGCTTTTGCTCCCTGCAAGCAGCACCTTCTGTAGACAGGAACAACTCAACAGACTGTTAATTCAACTTCTTCTATTTCCCTACTGATGGCTGAAAAAGTGGCAGTGATATTTAGCATGTGCTAACAGTGTATGTGCAGTAATCTATTTGGGGACATATGCTAACTTTTCACACCTCTCACAGGAAAATGATTATGCGAAAAGCAACTCAAAGACATTTGTTTGCTTAATGCTTAGCAAAGTCTAGTGGTACCAAACAGGTATCCTGACAACTTATATAGTTGTTTCATTTTTGATTTAACCCCCAGTGATCCAAAGACATAGTTATCTACAATAAAAGGTACCACATGGCACTGGGATACCTTTGAAACGATTTGTTTGGGTCCTGGTGTTCCTCCAGATGTTTGCTGTATCCACCAGCACTGTGCCTGCTGACAGAGGTCAACATGTCAGGGAATCTTTCCTGGCCCCCAGCTTCCTCCCGGCTGCTGAAATCATACAACAAGCTGGACAGGTAGAGGTCATAAGTCATCTGTTGTGATCGCCAAGGACAGTCCCAATCACAGACTTGTATTACAGATGTGCAGATACATGCTGTACTGCTCCCTGCTCCAGCAGAGATTTGGGAAAAATCAGAGTAGTAACGTGTGTAGTCAACTTGATAAATGGAAAACACATAGATGAAAGTAAATCACAAAACGGATCCTGCAGCTTAAACAGCCTATATGCATGATGAGCAGACAGGCAGCTTGACGCATGTCCATTTGATGCCCCAAGGCTAACCTCACCTGATTCCCCTGACTGGGACTACACACAGAGGGCAGAGTCATCGCTCAGCTGGGGAATTGTTGGTGAAGGCTGATTCGAGGCTTTTCCTATCATATTAAGGACGTTTCATTAGTGTTGATGCTTCATTATTAATTTCTGACCCAGAGGGAGCAGAGATGTGATCTAAGCATGATTTATTATAGATAATCAGCTGTGAATTCTGGCTATGGGGCTCAACAAAGCTTTATATTAGTGTACCATATAATGACTGGCAGCTCACTTCCGCATGATTAAAACTTTATCACTTCATTTATAATTTCATTTTATAACTTCATTTAAAACTAAAAAAAAGTTTTGTGATCTTTTTGGGCCAGTAACTTGAAATGGGTCCTGCAATGACACAGTTGGCTTTTGGTGCCACCTTGTGGCTGTTTGCCAGAATAGTGTAGGCCTATGCTGTTAAGTCTACTACTGTATTGACCTGAATTACGTATTTTGCAAGAGTGAGGACAAATTACTGGTGTGTCAGCACCTGCCTGGAGCACATTTCTCTCAAGCTGATATGTTCTGTTGGAGCCATTCAAAAACATGGTGGTGGTGGGGGGACGACTTGATAAGCAAAGCAAGGTGAGCAACACATACAAAGAGGGAGTAATTTGGGTTGAGGTAATTAAGGGTCGTATAGCCATGCCTCTTGATAACCATTACTGAATTTGATTAACGTATCTTTCTTTTAGCTTACTTGTACTAAGATTTAGGCTACTCTTACTCTCCATTACGCAATATCGTTTCCAACTTGTTACAAAGTAGCCTACAGTGGACACAAGTGACGAATGTATTATTTGTAACAGACTTGATTGACGTCGAAGCTACAGTTTTTGGCAACCAGTCAATAATTGGCCTCGCTTTTCCTTCACTCGGAGAAGTCCTTCTCAATAAAAGCCCCCCTTCCTCGGGACGGATATCACTTCTATTACTCGTCAACGGAGGCGGGTCCAGCGATTTGGAGGCGGGCTCTTATTGTGAAAGCGAGAGAGGAGGCCGGTACAATGCTTAGTCACGGTGAGTACAGCTTTCCCCCCACCTTCCTATGTGGCGCACAGCTCAGCAGACCGCGATGGAGGAACTGAACTAGACAACGTGAGTTTATTTTATTACAGATTTAAGCTATCAGTATTGATTAATACGAAGTGTAATGATGGCACATTTGAAAGCTAGCTGTAGTAATATATTTCGATAGCGCTTTGTTAGCATTCTTGTGCCTACGGCTCACAGCCGCCGTTATGCTGCTGTCTATTATTAGGAGCCTATTTTGCTGTCAGCTCTATTTCCGAAACGTTTAACTTGTCATTTGTGGTGTCTCCGGCTGTTTGTCATGAATGCATTGGTTTCACTTTTCGTCATAAACCAAACTGAGAATTTAATCGGCTGTTCTTCACCTGTGTTACCCTTATTTTCGGTTCATGCCAACGCTCTGGATTATTTTTGATCAAAACAAGCGCAGAAATGATCACCGTTGGACCGAAGGGGAAACGGTGCTTTGTGTGAATGCTCTTAATGTTAAAGGAATGGCGCGGAAATCTAATTCCATCTGGGTTTATGTAAGGACTGACTGCTCTTCTGGGTCATATTTTGGTACAACCAGTTCCACTGTTTGCTCGGTGAAGAGTTCAGGATGAGTCACCGAGGAAAGCTCTTTGCCGAAATGCCCATGATGAAACAAGTTAAACACCCGCGATTGTGTGTAACTCTTACTTTACGTGTAACTTCAAAGTTTGAAACACTCCAGTTATTGCGCAATCCCTGCTGAACGGCATCCAAAAATCGCAGGCCTGAACTGTGGTTCCCAAACTAGGGTGCAGCAGGGTCTACCAGGGGTCCTTGAAGGTGTTACAGAGAGTCGCCAAGGACTGAGAAATTGTTCAATAATATATTTACATATTACTATTATCTATCATCGCTCAACACTGTGTGAGAGAGAGAATGAGCTTGTATGTTTGTATCATAGGTTTCACCGTACACGCTGACGTTACCTAAATGTGCATCAAGTTTAGAGCTGTAACTCGATTAGCCGAGCTGAAACATTAGTCAATTAATCGATAAGTTGATTGACAAAAGTAATTACCTGGAAAATATATCACATAATTGTCATGTTAAGTAAATAGTTTTCTCATTTCTTTCCAGCTTCTCAATTGTGATGATATGCTGTTTTCTCTGTTTTTTATCATTAGGGCCCATATATCATTGTAAACTGAATAAAATAATACACTGTTGTGGACATTTTTCGATTTGATAGAGAAAATAACCTGTAGATAAATCAATACCAAAAATTACCATTAGTGGTTGGCTTATGAAATGTCAGAATTTGCATTTAAGCCTTTAAAATGTCTTTAATATTTATCAGTTACTTTTTCAAAATCCACATGAACCACTTTTCGCATCGGCATGAATTGGATCCACCACACAGCACTTATTACAAAAGAAAATGTCACTTTAAAAGCTAGTATGACTGTTACTAGCGTTATTTCATTACAAGCGATTTAACATTTTAAAAGGCTATTTTTTGTAAACAGAGTCCACCGCAGGTATCACTCCACATAAAATGCTACATTACATCCAGTAAACTTTTCGGAGAACAATGAGGGCAAAACAGCATCATCGATTTGTATAACCCGAATATTCTCTGTACCTGACAGTTTGAAAGACACTCGACTGTCCTGCTGTTCCTGACTTGAACTAACCAGACAGTTGCCTCGTTAATGGACTCCGGCCAGTGCGTTGCTGCAGTTTATGGTGGTGTGCCACTCCAGAAAGAATATAGGGGAAACACAATCAATACTTGGCTTATTTTTGACTAGGCTTCCCGTACAATTAGAGGAGAAACTGCTATATCAATATCGAGATATAAAATGATCTATATCGTGATAGAAGATTTTGGCCTTATCACCCAGTCCTACTTTACATCCTATAAAACAAAAAAGCAGCTAATCTTCACATTTGAGAAAATGAAACTAGCTAATTTCGAAAGATTTTCATTGGAAAATGATTTAAACAATGAATGATGATTTATCAAAACAAATACATCGCAATACAAATACAAGCAATACATCGACTGGTTGTTTGAGTATTAATGGAGTCTATTCAACAACAAATGTCTTCTACTTTGGGCAGTTTAAACCAAACTAGCCTGTGCGGCACTGCTTGTTTGTTCAACTTAGCATTAAAAGAGGGAACATCTGCTCTTGTTTCAAAAGAGAATCAGCCTTTAATGTCATACCTGAGAATGCTACTGTATACAGTATATTAATTGCAGGAATTATTAGAGATATGCAGCAGGTACTAACGTAGACTCAGGTAGCCTGTTTGTCAGTGAGCAGTTTCGGTCTGCCAGTTTATCAACATGTTCTCCTGTGAAACTATTTCACCCAGAAACATAGAGGGAGAAAAACACGACAGTAAGTCAGAATCGCAGTGTGTTGGACCACATGTCCTGACGTGTCACCGTACAGTATGTGGATAATATAAAAAGATTTTGTTTGCTTATTCTTAAGATATTAAAGAGCATTGGCGTGGCCTGTGCACTGTGTCCCCTTATCACAACTTCAGGTAATGATTGCTGTGTGTGTGCACAACTTAATGGGTACTTTGTTATATAACTCTGAACACTCAAGGCAGCATTTTTGCTGAGTAACACCGGACAGACAATTAGCGACTGTCGGCTGCTCTTTGTGCTGTATGTCACTGTCAGGCAGTGCAGTTATTCTGGAAAGAAGAAGTTAGATTGACAGAAAAAGGCATTTATTTTTGGCAGCATCCCTCTAGGTCATTTATGGTGTGAGAGCAAGTGTTCCTCTCCATGAACCTAAGCCCGCATATTCCTAAAAGAAGTATTCATTTCCAAACAGGTCTGAATGCATAGCTATCTCCTGTTGTTTTCTCATCCGCTGCAGTAGATTGTTTGAGATTTCTTGAAGTAAAGCTCTTGATTCTGATTGAAAGATGTTTTTGTTTTTTTTGTGGCTAAAAGCTGTTTAAATTGTCATATGTTTGTGTTTCAAAATGTTTGCATGTGCCTGTTGTGAGTAAGAATCAGTAAGGGTGTACCTTGCTTTGTTAGCTGGTTAACAAACCGTTCCCTCTGTTTCAACCTCCAGCTGGACTGGTCACAGGACAGAGGGAAAACAGTCAATCAGTCAAGCTTGGCCAGCTAAATTCAAGCCTAATTTAAGTCACTCCGTCGTCCTTCAAAACAGACATTACTGCCTCGCTATTCCTTACATGCTCACTTTCATTTACATGTTTGTTTGCTAAAATGGGAAGACTCTTTAGTAGTGCAACACTTAGGTTAAGATGTGTAAGTGACAAATTGTGATTAAATCTTCTCATCACAGACACCTCTAACCAAAGATGAAAGGAACTGTTAACTTAAAATGAGCTATGATGACTAAAAGAAGGGCGCTCATCGTAAAAAGGAAGAAGCCTTGACCCCACTGAACTGCTCCAGGAAGAAAACGCCATGCGTGTGAAAGGCGTGATGATAGTCTTTTTGCTTACCTAAACTTACTGCTGTGTAAGTTGGCAGAGACCGACTTGTGCCACTTGTCACTTAAGACGATGTATTTGTCAGCATTTAGCCGATGAGTGCATCGATGTGTACACAGATTTTAACAGTGGCAGGATTAATTGACTGTGTTATAAATTGTTTCAAAGTATGTGACTGTGACACTGTACGGTATATACATACTGTCTCTCTCCCTCTTTCCTTTCAGTTGTCAGTTGAGCCAAAGCTTCCTGGTAAACACAGCGGTGGAAACAAATTCCATAGCTGGACAACCTCGAGGAAGGCGTCTCCAGAGAAAGCCACAGAACACCTCCCCCATTCCCAAGGGCTCCAAGTTACGCTTACGACACTTTTGGCACTCGATCCTGTTTTTGTTTTTTTGTCCTTTCAGAGTTGACAAGCCTTCTCCTGCCTCATCTAGAGTATCTGAATCTGCAGTGTAGCACTCTGAAGGGAGCTTTAATGATTACCTCTTTTAAAATGAAGCAGTAAATCTGACTCTTATTTTCCCTCTCTAGAGTACTCAATATGCAAGACTGACCAGCACCTGTGGTGAATCTGGCAAGCATTTAGATTAATGTTCAATTCAATTCCTTTG
The DNA here is from genome assembly GCF_008315115.2 of Sander lucioperca. Lineage (NCBI taxonomy): Eukaryota > Metazoa > Chordata > Actinopteri > Perciformes > Percidae > Sander > Sander lucioperca. The sequence goes on from NC_050176.1 coordinate 43,693,558, forward strand.
ACTCTTGCACTTGTTCAGTTTGCACGGTCATAAAAACATTCTGTACCTGTTATTCTGTTTATTATTAACCCCTCCGCCAAAGCCAGAAGAATCCTGAACTCAAGACATTTTGATTATGTTGGAACTGCAACATGTAAGAGTACAACCAGCTATGACTGGCAGATCACGTAGAAGTCTCTGGTAATGCCATAATGAGCAGTATGTCTGGACTCAAGTACTGAACAGAGCAAGGAAATCCGCATTTCCACATAAATCCGACTTAAACGTGAACTCTTCCACACAAACAAAAATTAGGCGTACCCAGGAGAGCCCGGAGCTTTCTGTTAAGCCGTCTGCCAAGTGTCAGTTCAAACTTCATCTTTTATTTCACCCACGCCTGCGCATGGTGTAAGGATGCCCCATAACACCGCCTGCTTTTCTTGAGAAAGAGACCAGGAAGGAGGAGACGGGGTAGGAAATGACCGAATGCATGACAGAATGCAAAGCGCTGGTGACTCCGTCCACGCGCAACGGCCACCGTGTCTTCAGCTACACGCTCGAGAGCCACACGGCGGCCGCCTTCGCCATCATGAACGAGCTGCGCCTGGAGCGTCAGCTGTGCGACGTCACGCTGCGTGTGCGCTACAAAGACCTGGAGGCGGTGGACTTTGTGGCTCACAAGGTGGTGTTGGCCTCCTCGTCCCCGGTCTTCAGGGCCATGTTCACCAACGGCCTGAAGGAGTGCGGTATGGAGTCGGTGCCCATCGAGGGGATCCATCCCAGGGTGAGTCAGATGTCATCTTTTCTCGACAGAAATCTTTGCTGTTTTTGATTTGACACACCATCCCACTCACAGATCATTAAACATGATTTGAGGTTAAATGTGCAAGGTGTGACACATTTTGAGACATCACAAACATTATCGTAAAAAGATCAGATAATTGCATTTTATTTGTTTGACAGTAATGACACAATATCTACTATATTGCTTTCAAGCACAAAACAATGTTTTTACAGTACTAAGCAGTATGGCTGGGTATCGTTCAAAAAAGTTTGATACCGTGACTTCAGTACCAGTTCCTAAACGATACTTTTTTCGATACCAATTTTATGAAACAAAAAGAAATTGCAACAGTACACATTTCAGCTCCTGCTACGTGAGCCCCGTCTCTGTGCGTTAACGTGGAGTTTTTCCTACCTGCCTCTACGACGTGTAACATTAGACTGCCAATCAACAGATGATCAGATTTTGGTAGCATGCTTATTGGCTCACTGACGCTGATGAGATTTACGCCTTAGGTATTGAATGACTCGAAACTCAACACTTTAGAGGCAATTTAGTCGGTACCCAGCCCTACTAAACGGGAATAAAACCAATATTCTAGCATTAACCAGTGTTTAAGTTATAGATTTCAGTCTCTTGCCATGGCAAGCGATTAAACCTCAGTATAATTATCCGAATAAATTAACAGTAATATGCAATAATGTACTGTACATAGACAGAATGTTTTGAAATTTGAGAAATGGAAAACTGTTTTTAAAAAATCAAGTCTACATGAACACCTTTTTTCAAAGTGGACCTTATGTATACACGCACTGTAAAACTTGAGTACACTTAGTTTGACCTCTTTTACTTACTCTGGATGTTTACAAAGCTCATGTAGATACACACATGGACAGAGTATCTAACTCTTGTTAGCTTATGAGATGCCAATCGGTCTGGAAAAATGAATAGACACAGATATAAATTGCATCAGAGCCTTATTTTTCCTCCTTTTTTATTTCCCATTGACTTTCTTTTCTGCCTTATTCCATCCCTCTCTCCCAACCCTATCCCTCTTCATCCCTTTTCTTTCCCCCTTTTCTACCACAACCTTTCTTTCTTTCTTTCTTTCTTTCTCTCTCCCTCCCTCCCTCCCTCCCTCCCTCCCTCCCTCCTTCAGGTTATGGACCGACTGATAGAGTTTGCCTACACAGCCAGCATCTCTGTGGGGGAGAAGTGTGTGATTCACGTGATGAACGGTGCTGTCATGTACCAGATAGACAGTGTTGTCAAGGCCTGCTGTGATTTCCTCGTCCAGCAGCTTGACCCCAGCAACGCCATCGGCATCGCCAATTTTGCCGAGCAGATCGCTTGCACGGAGCTCCACCAGAAGGCCCGTGAATATATCTACATGAACTTCAGCCAGGTAAAGCTTCAGCGGAGTTTCTGATAAAACCACCTTTGTTTTGTCTGTTATCAGATTATCTTTTGGCTTTGTTTTTGGTTTCATTTGATAGTTGACAGTGTAGATACAGAAAGGAAATGCGGGGAGAGAGTGGGGGTATGACCCAGCTGGGGGAAATTGCCGTTAGTATGATATAGAATAATTAATCATATTTATACTACTAAAACAGGGAACATGTCATAATTGCATCGGCACAGCCCATGACTGAAAAAGGAAATAGGGCTTTCTTATTATTTTTTTTTATATATTTGTCATTTCTACACACGGGTTTGTGTTAAAAAGGGTCTAGTTGTGGTGTGAGTAAATTCTGTTTCACTTGTTCCATTGGGGTTTCTGCTGGTTGACTTTTCTGCTTCAAACCACTTGCTCGTGCCTTTGTGCAATGAACGTCAAGAATGCAAGCTATGATTCATGATGAGTAGTATGTGGGTTTACACAAAAGAAATGAAGACTCTCAATATTGATCTCTGATAAGTGGATAAAGAAACAGTAGAGAGGCAGGTTAGGTTGCTCACTGACTCACAGATGTGTCAGTTAATAGCAGTCTTTCACATGTTTTATTTGATTGAACTACTGCAACTATTTTAAGCAAAAATGTCCAAAATATGTTGGTTCTGGCTTCTCACTAATGAGGGTTTTTCTGTTTTTCTTGGTCTCATGTGACAGTGAACTGAATATCTTTGGGTTTTGGAGTGTTGTTCAGCCAAACAAGCTATCTGAAGATGTCACCTTGGGCTTAGGGAAAGAGTGGCATTTTGCAGAAGTTTCTGATATTTTACAGAACAAATGATCAATCTAGATATTATGTATATTTCTGCATTAAAATAACTATACCTATGTTATATATATTTTTTTAGATTTACATTATCCCAAATGTTCAAACCCAGAAAAAATCTGTAATTTGAATCAATAACATGGAGCGTGTCATTTGGTTGCCTGTCAATGTATCATATAACCTTTTGACCGCTCTAGTTCCTTTAACTTCCAGCAAAACATGGGAAATGCCCGGAAACAGTAGATAATGTGTTAAATAGTGATTGTAAATCAATGTCACAGAATTATACCTAGTAAAAGTAATACATCATTTTTTCATTAATTACATGCCACTTTGCTACACAGTAGTAATTAATTAGTAGAGACCTAATTCATTAAAATATTTTAAAGTGCTCATATTATGCTTTTTGGCTTTTTTTTCCCTTTCCTTTGTTGTGTTATATATGTTTTTTGTGCATGTTATAGATTTACAAAGTGAAAAAGCCCAAAGTCCATCCCAAAAGGACTTACCATCTCCAACAGAAAACACTGTTCACAAACTGCTTCAAGCAGCTCTATTATAGTCCAGCCTTTACTTCAGAGACAAACGTGCGTCACTTTCTAACACGCGTTATAATACTCGCCTAGCTGCTAGCGTGGCACGCCCTCATACTCTGCTTCTGACTGGCTAGCAGTCCTTACCTAGCTACTGCGCATGTGCGACTCCCAACAAAGATGGTACAGAAGTGTGATACCTCACTCTGTAGCTAAAACAGAGCGCTCAACACACAGGGTGGAAAGAGGAGTTGCAGCAATGTGCAGTACAACAAATATATAGTGTTTTTTGAAAATGAAACCATGTAAACCTATTCTGATATAACCTCTAAATACTATTATGAACCTGAAAATTTGCATAATATGAACACTTTAATATCGATCAAGCTTAATACAATGTTCTATTTTGACAAGTGGCTCATGCTAATGCTTGGTGGATAACAACGTTCAACATGCTCATAAAATTGTTTTTTTTGATTGATTGTTTTGACCACGGCCACCACCACAAATAGAATCTTAGGTAATTATGTGGGAAGCACTGCAGCTATTTCATCAGAATGACATGAGTAAAAATTACAAATTGTACGTTTATTTGATGATGAAAATAATCCTTAGTTGCACCCTTGAATTGTAGTCTGCTCTCCTCATCACCGTTTTATTTATTATTTGCAATAGACACTTGAGTATACATTTATTTGGATTCTTTGTCTATATTTAATTGATCAGAGCGCTTGTCTTATAAAAAGTTATTAAAAGTACTCCTGTCCCTAGGTGGCAACCCAAGAGGAGTTCTTCAACTTGTCTCACTGCCAGCTGGTCACCCTCATCAGCCGCGATGAGCTCAATGTGCGCTGTGAGTCTGAAGTCTTCCAGGCATGTGTGGCCTGGGTGCGCTACGACCGGGAGAACCGGCGACCATACGTCCAGGCGTTACTCCAGGCTGTCCGCTGCCACTCCCTCACCCCCAACTTCCTGCAGGCCCAGCTCCAGTCTCTGGACTGGGACCCCCAGTGTAAAGACTACCTGGCCCAGATCTTCCAGGACCTCACCCTCCATAAACCCACCAAAGTCATTTCTTGCCGAACACCCAAGGTGCCGCAGCTCATCTACACAGCAGGGGGTTATTTCCGTCAGTCTCTCAGCTACCTGGAGGCGTATAATCCCTGTACAGGAGCCTGGCTGAGGCTGGCTGACCTGCAGGTACCACGCAGTGGCCTAGCAGCCTGTGTGATCAGTGGGCTTTTCTACGCTGTTGGTGGAAGAAACAACGCGCCTGATGGCAACATGGACTCGAATGCATTGGACTGCTACAATCCTATGAACAACTGCTGGCTGCCGTGTGCACCGATGAGCGTTCCCAGGAACCGAATCGGAGTTGGTGTTATCGATGGCATGATATATGCAGTTGGTGGATCACATGGGTGCATTCATCACAATAGTGTTGAAAGGTAAGATGAATGGAGCTTTTTAATGGTATTATATATTTTTTATTATCTTCAACAATTCCCTGAAGAGACCAAAGCCCATGCAGAATTTATTCTGCTAACAAGTATCATCAGTGTAGCCACAGCCTTATTTATTGCTGATAATAATAAAATATATGTAACACCTGCCGTATAATACAGGCATATGCTCTGGTTTGTTAACTGTATTTAGACAATAAGTGCCCAAGAGCAAGAATCAGGTAACGTCCTGGAACTTAATTTGTTTTGTTCCACTTCCTGTTATATATTTTTAGTTCACACAAAGCTTCAACGAGGAAGCTTTAAACAAAATTTTTTTGTGTTATAAAACTAAACTGTAAATTATGTCGTGGCTATAAATAGAATAGCAAAGTTTCTCACCCACAGCGTGTGTTCCAACTCTTTAGCTGTCATATGCACTACTTGTCCTACTAAATATGGTCAAAACAAAACTTTGAGTTAACTACCTTTGGCTACCTTCTACCTGTTTGTTCAGCTTCTTCTCGACAGCTGGTCTGGATAGTGAGCCAGCAACAACATACAGTACAGTTAATGAGCAATAAAAGGCAGGAGGATGTGCTAAACATCCTCCTGCCTTTTATTGCTCATCTATCGCCAAGTGTTGAATGTATTTGTCCTGCTGTGTTGGCATGCCTCAAACCCAGAGAGGAACCTGTGGCGCCATCAGTCACCTGGGTAGGTTAGGATTTAATCCAGTGAATTTGATATATAATACAGTGAATTTGATATATGTATAGTCTTAATTCACAGTTGAAGATGTACCCAATACAAAAATGGCAAATATTAACCACAATGACAGTGAAAAAGGAACATTCCTAACATGGCTGAATGCACATGTAACAACTCTGCAAAAAATATATGACTTTTCAGTGTAGTGGAATCACAGACTACAGATGCTAAACATGGATCTGTGTAACAAAGACACTGGGTTTAATTCCCAGTAACATCCTAGCAAACAAATTAGCCGTGTTTGGACTTAGGAGGCCAGGCAAGGGCTCTCGTACTTGTTGCTCTACTAGTGACTCCTAGATGTTGGTTGGGTGCCTATACAGAGAGGGATGAAACTGGGGGATAGCATGAACTTACACCCCCTCGGTTAAGTTCATCAATGGCAGGTGAAAAGAGGCAGTTGGCGACATCCTGTTTCTGTCTGCAGTCCTCACTGGGCCAGCAGTGACACAGATTAGCAGTGCATAGGGAATTTGATTTTCCAGAGAGGGGGAACAAATGGGGAAGTAAATCCTTAAAGAATAATAACAATAAAACAAATCAATGTGTGTTTTTCCTGATCTGCAGGTATGATCCAGAAAGGGACCAGTGGCACCTGGTAGCCACCATGTTGACACGGCGTATCGGTGTGGGTGTTGCGGTCATCAACCGGCTGCTTTACGCCGTAGGGGGGTTCGATGGGGCCAACCGGCTCAGCTCCTGTGAGTGCTACAACCCTGAGAGGGACGAGTGGAAGACCATGGCCCCCATGAACACTGTGCGCTCAGGAGCTGGTAAGGAAGAGATATTCATCATATAAGCATTCTCTGTAGTTTGTACACAGGGGTGCTAAGAATGAGTGTTCATGTATTCTTAATTACATTAGAGGGCTGAACGATTAATCGCATTTGCAATAATATCGCGATATGTTAAAACGCGATTTCCTAATCAAAAAGGCTGCGATTTGGTCACGTGACTCGCGAGAGCAAAGCAGTCTGCACTCCGCAGAGAAAGCATCAACTTGGCACGCTAACGCTACGCCGTACCTTGACCTGTTGTACAATGGCCTCACTATTTTGGTTTAAAAAAAGAAGATGATGCGCAGCTTCAGATATTGTGCAAAACCTGTCTTGCTAATGTTGCTACCTCATGGGGTAACACTACGAACCTGTATCAGCACTTAAAAAAACAACAACACAAAGCCATCTACGACAGTTGCATGGCTAAAATGCCGAACACCAGTTTGTCAAGTAAGCAAAATACTACCCGACAGGCATCACTCACCGAAATGTTTGAAAGCGTAACGTTAACTCCATATGAACGTATTTTAAAACGGAACGAGGAAATTACTCAAGCAGTAACGGAGTTTATCGCCAAAGACATGATGCCCCTTAGTACGGTCACCAAGCCTGGGTTCACAGCTACACAGAGCGTCTGTTTAGCACCAGATAGATAGATTTGATGCGAGTATGAAGTACACTGACCGGAGCTGGATCGGAGCGGGAGTTGCTAATGGTGAGAAATTGCTTCCTGTGTGATCAGGATCACTATGGCTGGTAGTGCCATACTCACTGCACTTCAGTCTGTGTTGTTGCTGTTACTGACTACAGATAATTACGATTTAATATTTAGATATTAATGTTCAGACAGTGATTACATTTAACTTTGAGTTACCTAAATATTTTCAAAGAGGTACAGGCAGATATTTCTCTCCTTTTTATTTTCTGCATTTTTGTTTTGTTACTGACTGGAGATCAGTAATATATACTATATTTTTACTTAATTAACTGTCTAGTAAAGGTCAAAGACAGTGTTTAAAAAGTGCAATCCACATGTTTACATATGTTTATTATAATAATCTAAATACGGTAAAGCCACATTTGTTTTTATATTTCTGCAATCTGCACTTTAGTTTGTGTGATTTGTTTCTGACTTTAATATGAATGTTTACACCAGGCTTGGTCAGTGCTCAGTGTACTACTGTGATTGAAGTAGTTAAATAAAAGATGTAATTCATATAAATTCATGCATCACCTAATTTCATCATCACATACAGGCCTGGCCTCCAGGAAAGAACAGTTTGTTTAATCTGTCTAATCTTGTGTTGTTCATACTATACAATGATTTATTGCTTGTCTTTGAAAAAATAAAAAACATAATCGCATATTAAATCGCAATCACAATATTGGTGAAAAAAAATGGCAATTAGATTATTTTCCAACAAAGATACAGTAGACAGGTTAATTTAATATTCTGTATAAGTATGTAGACTGAGTTTGGACATCCTCCAGCATATCTCTGTAAATGGCTACTGCATCAACGTACTGTAGCAGTGCAGAGATTCACTTATTTAAAACTACATGAACTCAACAGGAGTGAACTTGCTTGCAGGACTTTTTACTAGTTTGCTCATATCTAGATGAAGTAATCTAACACTTGAATAAACTAACCATTGACCCTATTCAGGTGTGTGCGCACTGGGGAATCAAATCTTTGTGATGGGCGGCTACGATGGCACTAACCAGCTGAACACAGTGGAGCGCTATGATGTGGAAACTGATACGTGGACCTTTGCTGCCTCCATGAGGCACCGACGCAGTGCTCTGGGAGTCACTGCATTACATGGACTCATCTATGTATTGGGTGAGTAGTATTGTAACTATTGAGAATAAAATCACCAAACTAAAATAATGTATAAATTACACTTTTTTCTGTCAGTCAGGGCCACAAATCACATGGATCATTTTAGTCCACATTTGCTTTGGCCATTGGGGTAGTAGCCAACTAACAAATGTTAGTCCAACTAACTTCATACACCTGTTCCTAATATTAATGAGGATATTCTTATCTAGGCCTTTTGTTTTTCAGTTTAATTTTGTGGAGATAAAGATGTGCTCATGAAACAAGATGTATTAACATCTGTTTTCAGTTCGCACTGAACTCTACTAGAAAACCTATTATAAAAGCCAAGAATGAAAACCTGTTATAAAAGCCAAGAATGAAAACCTATTATAAAAGCCAAGAATGAAAAGACTATTTTGCAGATTTTATTAAAAAATAATGTTGTGATGTCACTTGAGCCCACATTGGTTGGAGCTTAACAGCCAAACACAACGGGCGTGTAAGCGTCGCGTTTAGCAGCGTAGCGCAGCCAAAAAAAGAATTGGCTCCCATGTTATCCAATCTGTCCGTTCACACCGGGCGCGTAGCGTCTGCAGCGGCCCGCACACTGCAGCGATAGTTTACTCCTCTATGTCTTGCGCGAGACGCAAGCATATGTGTCTAGCCAGGCAGGTAATCGCATACAGGAAGACCACAGTGCAGCCGGATACTTTACAAAAATGTAACACATTTAAAATAGAACACATGGTGATTTTGGCTGGCTTGACTTCACACACACACACACACACACACACACACACAGAGAGAGATCAGTGTTTGTGGAGTTGGAAAGAAGTGAACTTACAGACCTCTGTAGCCCGCTCCTCATCTCTGTTGCGGCTAAGTCAGCATAACACAACTGAACCTCTGATGAATTGCATTGTGGGTAATGTAGGTGCCAGGTTTTGACAAGAAACAGTAATGTGTGGAATAAAAGACAGTTGTTACGGTGCTGTTGCATTAATTCTTAATATTTTTTTTTAAACTGTCCATCATGACTCTGATAATGTTAAAGGTGGAGTTTTCTTTTCATTGAACAAAACATGAGACATATTTTCATGAGACAAAATGTCGATGTTATAATTACAGGAGGTTACGATGGAAACACTTTCCTGGACAGTGTGGAGTGTTATGACCCTGAGAAGGACACCTGGTCGGAGGTGACACACATGACGTCAGGGCGTAGCGGCGTGGGTGTGGCCGTTACCATGGAACCGTGCCAGAAAGAACTGCCACAGTGTCACAAGTCTGAGAGTGAGAGCGGTGCTGCCTCACCAGCCTCAGCCTATCAGTCCGCCAACTCTGGTTTTAGCTCTTACCACAATCAGCGGCACGGAGGGCCCTTCGACAAAGGCGCATGAAGCTCATCACTTGACCATGTCTCTCTCACACACACACACACACACACACACAGACGAGTGCCCCAAAACTCCACTCTGTCTTCCCAAATCAAAAGAAAGCCCCTCAAAACTGATTATAGACAGAGGTGAGCTAAAACACCACGTGCTGCCTGACTGGTTCTAGAGATCACACTTGATGTAAAAGCAAAAAAACTAAATCAGTAACACTTTATTTTAAAAGTGCAGTGTTGATAGTAATCTATAAGGTGACAAAAAAATAATTTGAGTATCTGCATTGGACTATCCAAATCAAGTATAACCCCAGATCCTACAGTCCACTTTTCTAGACCTGAAATTTGATTAATTTGTTTGGTAAATTGTGTTCCGCCGGTCTGTGTTTTCAGATCTGGGAATTGAAGTTATCAGTCAGACCATCATCTCCCAGGTTTGAGCCATGGGAGGAAAGGGCTGCATACTAAAACGGGCCATTTACTGGCTCACAGAGCCATCAGGGGCTGTTTACACTTCAAGCAAAAGTTAAATCAGGAGGGGGGGGGGGTAATTCAAATTATCCCATTTATATAACTAAAAAAGACCCAAAAAAGTAGCATTTTTTAGCATAGGCAGTAGAGTTCAAAGTGCCATTACAATGCCTGTGGGCATTACTCTCATCAGTATATTGACTTAAGGGTGCTTTGATGGAAAGGCACTGACAGTCACTGTGTGGTGTGTAGAAATTGGTAAAGTTAACCCAGACAGCCACAAGATGAAGCTTATACATGAGAATGGGCCTCATGCAAGAACGTTTACTGTATCCTCATCCTAAACCTCTCTTTTTGTACTCGTTTTGCTTGTACGTAGTCTGGCTCAACAGATGTACATTGCTGGGATGTCCCTCCCTCTCTGCTATTAATTTTGCAAGGGCACTGCGCTGCATCTGGGGCTTGGCACCGCCCAGGATGGTTGTGATTGTTTTAAAGAAATACAAATAAGCCAGAGCATTTTTTTCGCCCTATCCCAGAATAGATAAGCGTGTAGCCAGACTATAGTCGAGCACTGGCACAGCGCTGTGGAGGTAAGTCTGGCAATGCAAGACTATCTTGTATGTGTTCCAAGTCAGATTCAGCAAACTCTCTTAACTGCACAAACTTAAAGACGAATGAGTACCTCCTGTTCATTTGTGAGGTTTAATAACTAGCATAATCAACGCACCCAAATTGCTATATGAGGCTACTTGTTCCGCTCTTTTTGTGGGAAAGTTTCATTCACAAAATCATCACCAGGAGTAAAACAAAAAGAATTTCACACTGTGGAGTTTCATGTCCTGATGTTGGAAATCAGACGATCACATAACAAATTTAGCAGTGTTTCTAGTTGTGTTAGTGGACCCGGTTTGATATAGATTTAAACTCCAAAAGCAAAGTAGTCCATGCCTAAAATGAGAAGTGGCGGTCAGGGGAGCAAGACACTCCTAGAGATGGATGAGAGTATATATTCCTTTAAACAGAAGATGTTACACTGTTGGGTGTTCACCTGAAAAGTGACCTGCATAAAGACCCTGAGGCATCTGTTGGAGGGTTTTTAGAGCAACAGCTGAATTGTATTGTGAATTGTAAGTTGTCATTTCAAAATATGTCCGTGAAATCCCAACTAAAAATATTTGTTTATTTCAGTAACACGTATATCTGTACATGGCTTATATAACATGCCTGGACCACCCCTGATTTTTGTTCATACTTTTAAAAATTGGTAATTTCCACACATTCTCTTGAATCACTGTAATGTCTATTTAAGATTGAATCTGTTTATAAGAGTGGTTCTTGCATGAGGCCCATAGTCTCAAATTCAAGTGCTGGTACAAGAGAAGCAGGACCTTGTAATAACTGCATTGTAACAAATGTGTTCTTTCACTAATAGCCACTGGAAGGTCAGAAAAAGGGTGATTTCTTTCGAGAAAGGTATTGGCAAATGATTGAGTGTTGCTACTTATAAGGCTGTCGGAGAGTCTGGTCCAGTATAAATGGTGTGCGGAGTGCCAAGAGAAAAGATATGGGTTTTGACTATGTTTAGAGGAAACAGAATACTGTAGCATTTTAAAAACTTTGATTCAAACATCTCACTGTATGTGTTTTTATAAAAACGCTAATTACTGACACAATTGAGAACCTCCCCCTACAGTTGGCTTTTGAGTTCCCACTTACACCAGACCTCAGAAATAGAAGTGACCATGTTTGTGCATTAGTGTTCAGATATTGTACGCTAATGACAACTTGCTTGAAGAAGTGTATTTGTAACAGCAATTTAAGCTACAAAGGTTTTTAAGTGATGTTTTGTACATTGATATTCTAAGAAGTCTTGTACAGAATTTCAGAGCTCACTTTTTTATTTATTTAGGATTCTTTTGGTTTTCTTGTTCCTCTAAACTGACATCAGCTTTGTATTGAATTGGACTCTGGTGTTGTGTTTTTGAATAACTAGCATGCATTGTAACTAAGTAGAAATGCCTGTTAATGCTATTTTTGGATGTTTGTAAAAAAAATTGCTTCAGTTCGAAAGGGACTTTTTTTTTCTGTCCATCAGTAGTTGGAATGGAAATTAGAATATTTAAGGTCTGCTTTGTACATTTCTTTTCCAGCAAAAAATACCCTGTACAATAATTCATTGTAAAGTAAAATATATGTTTATTGTACTGCTGCAGTTATGTAATGATTTGTTAGTTCTGATTTGTAGATATCTATCTGTCTGTCTGTCTTAATGTGTTGTGTAAAGAAATTTGGGTCATACATTTAAAGGGGTGATAGAATGCAAAACCGATTTTACCTTGTCATAGTTGAATAACGGCAGTTCGGTGGGTAAATAGGACATGCATAGAAGCTCAAAATCCCATTGACACCCCTTTACTATGCAAATCTCACATTTTGAAACTGCCGCTGAAAACGGGCGAATCTCAACAAAGCTAGATGTTGATGTAAGCATCTCAACTCCTAGTCTTTGTCACGTCCCAACATTTGCATAGGCTACACCACTGACCTGAGGTCAGCTTAGTCTTCTGAATCTAGCTAGGTCATGCAGATCTCAGGAGTTCCGCTATTTAATTACTAAATTCACTTCTGAGACTTTTTTATGCGAGAAATCAACTATGTAGAGGTCAAATATGGGCAGTTTTACGAAAATTGATGGCTAATTGCAAATTTTGTCCGACTGTGTCGCAGTTCAGCAGGAGCTCAGCAGGCTACGTGACAGCGGCCGGTGCTGCCTCGCCGCCCGGCATGTCCTACTTCATAGACCCCGGCTCGCTGTAAGCTAGCTGGCTCCGTACCCGCGCAAAGTCACCGTTTCTGGTTATTGGACTACAAAATGCCGAGGCCCTGATGGAGCTCCAGGGCCTGCAGCTAACCGCAATCTTTACCCATAGGATTGAAGGGACAGTAGCAGCTAACGAAATCCCTAATGTTCACAAAAATGCATGAAATTGAAATCGGACACCATTGTTAGCTTTATAAGACCTTGGGGTATATGTTATATAAGTGGCGTGACGAAATTCAAACTGTAAATATACTCTAGTTATGCCAGCAGCTGGCAGCCAGCCAGCTCCGCGGAGCCCCGGTAGTCCAGTAACCTAGAAATGGTGACTTTCACTGGGTACGGAGGTTGCCGTTTTCTCGTCAGACTGTGTGGAGCTCCTGAAGTGCGACACGTCTTACCAAATTTGCAATTAGCCATCAATTTTCGTAAAACGTCCCATATTTGAGCTTTATATAGTTGATTTCTCGCTTAAAGTCTCAGAAGTGAATTTAATAACGAAGTAGCCCGACAAACAATGTATAACTTTGCAGTGTCTGAAATATGAGACCTGCTGTCTCGTCTCCAATGTGTTTCTGTGGGTTCGCTCAAACCAATCAGCGCGCAGCTCATCTAAATATTCATGAGCAAAGCTCTTGTTCCAAATAGAGCCATATTCACAGGGTAGTTAAGGGCCTAATAAAATAGCGTTCGGGCAATTTTCAGCCCAACCAATATTACATACCCTATTAGGAGACCTTAAGGAACAGTGTGAAATACCCTATATAATCATTCTATCACCCCTTAAGTTTATGCAGGTTTTCAAAGCAGCAGTGTGGCCACCAGAGGGCACTACAGCTCTTTTATACTAAACAAATCCTTTACTTGTTCACTATATTACATTATCATCATACATAAGCAAGCTAGTGTTACCAACTTAGGTTTCACCAAAGGTGTCAATAGTCAAAAGTTTCTCTAGTTTTTATTTTGTCTTTTAGTGAGCCTAAACCTGTGGTAAGTGTGCCATTAATCGACCACCCAGGATTGTTGCCAACACATCCCATTTCCTTGCTAAACTTGGCAAGTGCATGGGACCATTATTATATTATAAGAGGAACACTTCCCTGATTATGTGGGCTTACAAGAGGATCAATATATAATCCTGTCAAACATTAAGACCACAAAAGCCCTCAACAAAGGAAAGGTCTTTGGGTAAAAACAGTTTAAGCTGTAGTAATTATGCCCTATTAGGGGAAATATATATTCATATGGATGCTTGGCATTAAATATTTCATGCAAGTAATTCATGTTATAAAACTATATACCTTAATTCGGCAGGCAACACCACATCACTCAACAATGAAAGTAAAATCCCCAAACCCCAATCTCCTATTTGTTATAAGTCTCTATGACATTGGAGGTGTTTTTTTGTGAGTGTAAACCTTACATTTGGATGAATATGCTTAAAGAAATACTCTGTCCCTTTTGTATTTGCACAGTCAAACTTTCTTCAAATAGCCAAAAGGGACAGTTTGTTTTAATTTTTATCATAGAGAGCTTATCAAAATTACACATTAAAATGGGATTGAAATAGAATAAAATACTAAGAAAAAAGACAGAGAAGATGCTGTAACTTTTTAAAGTGTGTTTATAAAGTTTTTAAAGGGTAACAGAGTGAAGGAGTTACACCGATAACATTACAGCTAGCCCATATAAGCTGTAAAAAGAGATTTGGGGATAAACAGTAGCCACTTACAGTCTGTGTTTCTTCATACTGTATTTGTGTGGGAGAAAACATGCACAAAACAAGCAGTATCGTTTCTTTGTCAAGTTAGTTGAAGAGTGTTGAACCTGTTTGTTGAGGATTGATTTATTTTGAAAATCTTCTCCGGATGTCTTCTGTTGTTACCTACCAATTTGACACCGGTGCGCTTTTCTCTAAAGATGAAAAAAAGGCTCCCGAGTCCCGCCGGACACAAGTCGATCCTCCTCGGACGCAGGTAAGTGAAATTCACCTGATTGAAAACGACAGATTTTTTTTTTCTGTAGCCTATAGGCCTATGCTGATACTTTAGAGACAAACTGAGACTATTTGGAGACATGAACCTTGATGGACGGTAAGTTATGAACATGTAACTCTTAAAGTATGTGTAATCTCACAACTAGGACGTGCAGTAGCCTGTCATAGTGTGATGTTGAAACGCATTTTTTAAACAAACGCTGTTTAGAAAGACGATTAAAATACCACAAAAAGTTTGGCATAGCCTGCTGCAATTTTGTCCGTTTGTTTATTATGTCAAGTGTCACATGTCATCAGAAATCAAATAGGCTAATTGGCAAATTTGGATGTAGTGGTATTATTAAAGGGCTGAGACGTGTGGTGTTGTTGTTGTGGTTGTTGTTGTTGTTGTTTTGTTTTTACCTCTTAACGGTCTGTGTAACGCATCAGTGCAATGTTTTTATATAAAAAATGAAAAATAGAAAGTTGGAATTAAAATAGTATTTTCGTCAGTTCGTCAGATCAATGTGTTGCCTAATCAAGATTTAGGAGTCGTTTTTCTGATTTTCTGTTCGTGTATTGTTGGATAGAAATTTAAAAAATAGAAAATCGGAGTCTTTATTTCTATTTGTGTCTTGGGCTGCCTGAGAGGGCGGGCTCTGTGTGCTGGGGCTGCTTGTCTCGCCTGTCGTCACGCCCATAGATATATATCGCCTCCCTGGCTGTGCAGCTGCTCCCTGCAGAACCTCTGATCTCAACATCCCTTCAGCACTCCTCTGCAACAAACACTCAGCATTTCAAACTGTCTTTATACATATGTTACACATCAAGTTTGTCCTCATTTAGCCCGTAACCAATGACCCATCTTTTGTCCTTAATAGCCTACTTAAGGCAGTTAACTGAAAACAGTTGCCGCAGCCTCTGTAAGACACTTGAGTCCAAACGTTAGATTTGTTTGAATTTTCTAACGTATGTTACACTGTTATGTTAGACACAGCCTTTTGATTTTATACAGGTTTTTCACAATTAAAAAATAATAATAACAAATACAATGATGTCTCCAGTCTCTCTCTTCTTTCATCTGTTCTGAACCTAGTTCAAAAGCAGCTGTTTTGTATCCATATTGTAACAAGTTAAATTAGAAATACTTAATATGATTCAGTTTACATAAATGTTTATGAGCGATAGTTCCCTTCTTTTTGTGAGTGTTACTAACAAGGTTGGTCTTCAGAGTGTGTGCGCAGACCAAAGTATCTTAAGGCTGATATGATCTTAGTCCCATACTATATGCATTAACATAATTTTAGCTTTAAGATGATTTAGGCAAATGAAGCCCAGTCTAGTATGGATTAATGTTGCAATAATTTTATGTCAAACTAAGGGTATGTCTTGTAGTAAAGTTGTTTAGTTCTGAACCTATGCTTCCACACACTATATGTAACAGCATATTCAAATAATTAACAACAGCATTAAACAGCTTGCAGTCAGGGTTATACAACAGTGGACACTGTCAAGAAAGTTCAAACTATTTTTTCAGTTTCACTGCTGAGTTTTTCAGTTCAGTGGTCTAGATGAGCAGTAAGTGGTATGAAACTAGAAAAAATTGAGAAAACTAATCCAAAATCTTAATTATACATTGATCTGACAAACAAAAAATATAATTCAATTTTCTACTTTTCATTTATTTTCTGGAAAATTGAAATGATAAGTGTTACACAGACCCATAACTTTAATTATCAGGAGAGTTATTCAAAAGTTACCTCAACTCGTTCCTGAAGGACTTACTTTCTGTTGTCATTGTTGTCAAACTAGTTTATCCAATTTGAATCCACCCATAGCAGGAGCAGACTGCTCATTCATTCATTCATTCATTCATTCATTCACGGCCAGATACCTAAAGCATGCAACCACCCTCTGTATGATGAAACTAAATAGTCCTGTATACTCAGTGTTGGTACATCATCTGTCCCTTTGTGCCATATAACTTTAAACCCTGTGATGTTCTACAGAGACTACACTGTGTTGAAAACCAGTTTTAGCCTCAGTGTTCACAGTCGTTCTTTTCTTTCATCAGTGTGGAGCAGCAGCCAGGATGATCCCAGTGGGTGAATTCAGAAACTTCGGCATTGAGCAGAACACAAAGTATCGGGTCCTGAAACCGTGGTGGGATGTTTTCTCAGAGTACCTGTGTGTTGCTATGCTTATGATTGGAGTCTTTGGGTGCACCTTGCAGGTGAGGCACCTTCAAACCAGCCACTTTGTGATCATGAACTCTTAAATCCTTACACTGAATTAGAAACTTATACTACTTATACTTATACTAAATAATACTAACCTAATCTAACCTGCCTGATGCCATAATTTGTATCTATTGTGGCATATCAGAGGAATATTTTGTTCCCACACACCATCCTCTCTGTTTAATTCCTACATTGTTTGACCTCCAAGTCAGGCAAAACCACAGACAGTGTAACTGAATTTACTTGTCTCTCCTGACCCAGTTATTCCCAATTTCGGATCATTAACTTGCTACTTCATTTGTCCCTCACCACTTGATTATCATTTCTGTGTCATATTAAAAATAGCATAGAAAGAAAGCAGTCAAGGAAAGGAATCAGTGATAACTAGAAAATGCATTTCCTGCAGAAAACGCTTGTGAATGCTAAAAAGCTAAATTGCTAAAGCTAAACTGGATTGCAGCTATAATTGCGTAAGAAGAAGGTGAAGTAGTGAGAATACTTGGAAAAGTGGGAATGGTTTTAAATAGTATGAATTTTATTGAAATGTTGAATAATAGCAATAATGTATTAAACAAAAGTGGAATATTTTAAGGTTTTTTTAAAAGAAAAGTCATAGTATAGCATGTCGAAAAAAGTCATAGTATAGCATGTCATAAAAAGTGATAGTATAGTATGTCAAAATAGTAATAAAAAAAATCATAGTATAGCATGTCAAAAAAGTGATAAAAAAAAGTAATTATACAGTATGTCGAAAAAAAAATCATAAAAAGTCTGGTATAGCATTTTGAAAAATGCCAATAAAAAGTCATAGTATGGTATGTCAGAAAAAAAAAACTAATAAAAAAGGCATAGCATAGTATAAGAGTCATAATTTAGTATGCCAGAAAAAAGTCATAGTATAGTATGTCGGGGAAAAAAATCATAAAAAATTCATAGTATATCGAAAAAGTCATAGTATAGTATGTCGAACAAAGCCTGGACTAGGTATCGAACCTGGGTCAGAGTCAGTGATTACTTGCTTGTTGCCTTCTGGAAGTGGTGCTAACCTCTGAGCCTGTGTGCCACTGAAAAGTTTATGTTGAAAACAGTGACTTGCAGAGCAAATCTCAAATTTGCCAGAAGTTCGTCAGGGTTTACCCAGGCTACCTGGACTAGGTATTGAACCTGGCTCAGAGTCTGCAGTGAATACTTGTTAGCAGCAGTGATAACCTCTGAGCCAGTGTGCCACTAAAGATTTAAAGTCGAAAACCGTAATAGCATAGTATGTCGAAAAAAGTGAAAAAAGTCATAGTGTAGAATTTTGGAAAAAAAAAATAAAAAAATCATAGTATAGTATGTCTCAAAAAGTCATTAAAAAAATCATAGTATAATATGTTTAAAAACACCAGGACTGGGTAGTGAACCTGGGTCAGAGTCTATAGTGATTACTCATCAGCAGCGATAACCTCTGAGCCAGCATGCCACTGAAGCCCTTATGTTGAAAACAATAATAGCATAGTATGTCGAAAAAAGTGATAAAAAAAGTCATAGTATTTCGAAAAAAGTGATAAAAAAAGTCATATAGTATTTCGGAAAAAGTCATAGTATAGAATATTAAAAAATGTCATGGTATTTATTGTATGTCTCAAAAAGTCATAAAAAGTCATAGTATAGCATGTCAAAAAAAAGTGATTCAAAATTCATGGTATAGAATGTCGAAAAAATCCATTAAAAAGTCAAAATGTAGTATGTCGCAAAAAGTTGAGACATACAAAAAAGTGATTAAAAAAAAGTCATAGTATAGTATTTTGGAAAAGGTCATAGTATAGAATGTTAAAAAATGTCATAGTATTGTATGTCTCAAAAAGTCATAGTATAGTATGTTAATAAAGCCTGGACTTGGTATCAAACCTGGGTCAGAGTCTCCAGTGATTACTTGCTGGTTGCAGTAATAACCTCTGGGCCAGTGTGCCACTAAATAATTTCTGTTAAAATCAGTAATAGCATAGTATGTCAAAAAAAACTGATTAAAAAAGTCATAGTACAGTCTGTTGGAAAAAGTCATAGTATAGAATGTTAAAAAAAAAATCATAGTATAGTATGTCTCAACAAGTCATAAAAAAGTAATTGTATAGTATGTCGAAAAAAAGTCATAGCATTGTATATAGAATGTTTAAAAAAATCACAGTATAGTAGTTTGAAAAATGTCATAGTATGTTATAAGAAATTCATAGTATAGTATGTTGAGAAAAGTAATAAAAAAGTCATGCTATAGTATGTCGAAAAATGTCATAAAAAAGTCATAGTACAGTATGTCAAAAAAAGTTGTAGTATAGTATGTTGAAAAAAGTGATAAAAAGTCATATAATAGTATGTTAAAAATAGTCATAATATAGTATGTCGAAAAGTCATAAAAAGTTAAAGGATAGTATATCAAAAAAAGTCATACTGTAGTATGTCGAAAAAAAGTCATAGTATAGTATGTAAAAAAAAGTGATTAAAAAGTATAAATAGTAGAATAAAGTTGTACCAGAAAGCATTTGCAAACACATTGATATTTATATAATTTGTATCGCTGAAGTAAAAAAATGTGGGCACATAAGCGATTTGAAAGACTGGTACTCTGTGCTTTTGTCCATAACTGTCGAGAATGTTTAACAAGGGCTGTCAATGAAGGAATGCTCATGGCTCTTGTCATTTGGAGGCTCACTAAGCCATATGCAAAGTCCTATTGCTTAAATGAGCACATTTGCCGAAAGTAGACAAGTACATTTATGGGGCAGTGGTGGCCTAAAGGTTAAAGAAGCGAGCTTGTGACCGGGAGGTCGTCGGTTCACTCTCCAGACCGACAGAATAAAATCTGGGTGGGGAAAGTGGAAGAGCAGTGCTTCTCCCTCCCTCATTACCACCCTGAGGTGCCCTTGAGCAAGGCCTTTAACCCCAACCGCTCCAGTGGAGTTGCTCAGTGTCCAGCAGATCAGACTGTGGTTGTACTGGGTAGCTTCCACGTATGAATGTGTAACTGTGTGAATGTGACAGATCGTCGTTGCAAATGAGAATTTGTTCTGTATCGACTTAGCTGGATAAATAAAGGTTAAATTAAAAGAAAATGAAATATCTACATTTTGACATGTAAATGTTGTATGAGAAGTAAGAATTGTGAAGTTGAAGAGAATGTTTTAAGCAATGTTCCACCCACACTGAGCAGCCCTTTGTAACTGTAAATATATATCAAATAGCTGAATCATTTTCTAATAGCTGAAGGTTTTGTGAATAGTTTAAACTTTGAATGAAGTCTGTAGGTGACAGTACGTGGGAGAAGTAGCATTTAGAAGTGGAACAAGCCTGAAGAGGATTTTAAGATTGCTCCATGTTTTCAATGTAAAAAAGAAAAAAGTTTATTATTTTAAAAAGTATAAATGGTGGAGAAAAATTGAATACAAGCACAAAAGTCCCTTAAGAGCTGAACGTTTTGATATTTGAACGTTTTTTGTAGCTGGAAGTATGCAGAAGTAGCAGGCGAAAGAAAGTCGTATGGAATCGGATAACAATACTGTGAATACTGTAGTACTGAATCAGCATTCACACAATAAAATAAGTTATGTTACTTATTTCCTTATTTCATTAACACTCTGTCTCCCAGACAGTGATTCAAGTTTTATCACCTGTTTTCTATATAGTAGTTTTTCAGTAGACATTAAAATGTTGAAATTATACTTTTTGACATTTTCTATACATTTACTTGAGTTTATTTTAAAACTCCTTTATTAATAATGGTTGTTTTTTAAAAGACAAATGAATACAAGGACATCTTATTGTTGTGCATTAAGATATACTTTTGTCACGTTTTTTGCCAAATAATAGACTGTTTTGTGTATGTAGCCAAATATTTATTTTTTCATTCATCTATCTTCCACAGTTCACCCAAGACAAGATTTTTTGCCTGCCCAGCCACTTCAGCAGCCTGACACCTGAAGCAATCGACTGCAGCCACATCCAGACCTCGAGGGAGAACAAGACGTCGCAGCACACACTGGTCAGACCTGCAAAGCCCATCACCCAGGAGATTTCTGGTCTCAAGAACAACCTGGACATCCACCAGTACGTGTTTGTCAACCACTATTGCTATGAGAGGTTTGTCCACTGGTACGCAAAGTACTTCCCATACCTTGTTTTGATCCACACTATGATCTTCATGATAGCAAGCAGCTTTTGGTTCAAGTTTCCTGGGACGTCTTCAAAAATTCACCTCTTTGTTACCATCCTTGGGAAGTGCTTTGATTCGCCCTGGACCACGAGGGCCCTGAATGAGGTTTCTGAGGAAAGAGGAGAGGAGAAACTGGTTAGTTTGAGGAGGAACACCATGTCACAAGAGTCCACAGATCAACAAGCAGAGGATGTGGAGACTGTGGGGCTTCTCCACTCCTGCTCTGTCAAATCTAATCCAGAAAAGAAAAGCCCGGAGCCTCAGTCGGCCCCCAATGTCTTGGATAAGAAGGAAGGAGAGCAGGCCAAAGCTCTGTTTGAAAAGGTGAAGAAGTTTAGAACTCATGTAGAGGAAGCAGACATCTTGTATGTCATGTATGTGCTACAAACATCACTGAAAGTCTTCAAGTTCTTTTTAATCATTATCTACTCTGCAGTGTGGGTACGGAACATTGAGACAGTAGTGCGCTGTTATGTTCCTCCTGAGCTGACTGGTTTTGATATATTTTGCTGTAACCACAACAAAGCCCATCTTTTCTCCAAGCTTGCCTACTGCTATATCTGCTTTGTGGGAGTGTATGGACTTCTGTGCATCTACACCCTCTACTGGCAGTTTCACAGACCTCTGAACAAGTACTCCTTTAAGCAGGTCCGACTGGAGACTGGCATTAATGACATACCGGATGTGAAGAATGACTTTGCGTTCCTCCTGCACCTTGTGGACCAATATGATCCTCTGTACTCTAAAAGATTTGCTGTCTTTCTCTCTGAGGTCAGCGAGAGCCATCTCTATCAGGTCAACCTCAACTACGAGTGGACTGCCAAAAAGCTGCGTACCCGCCTCACCAGGAACACAACTAACCGGTTGGAACTCCACCTATTAATGCTGCCGGGGCTTCCTGACACAGTCTTTGAGATTCCTGAAGTGGAATCGCTCAAACTGGAGCAAGTTAAAAATGTCACCATCCCAGCTAGTGTGGCAAAGCTAGACTCTCTTCGTGAGTTGTCGCTGATCTTCTGCTCTGCAAAGCTCCAGCTGCCTGCCCTGAACCACCTCAAGGCACATTTAAAGGTCCTGTGTCTACATTTCGAAAGTTTAGAAGAGTTGCCTATGTGGATGTACATCCTGCAAAGCTTGGAGGAGTTACATCTGAATGGTCCTTTAACCAATGACGTGTCCAGAAGTGCCACGCTTGACTCACTTCGAGAGCTTAGAGCTCTGAGAGTCCTCACTCTCCGCTCCAACCTTACTAAGATTCCGCCCAGCGTAGTGGACGTTGCGTTGCAGCTGCAGCGGTTGTGCATCTATAACAACGATGTCAAGCTCCAAGCTTTTAGCAGCCTGAAGAAGTTAACCAACATAGCCTCGCTTGAGCTAGTGGGCTGCAAGTTGGAGCGCATCCCAAGTGCTGTCTTCAGCCTAAACAATCTGCAGGAGTTGGACCTGAAGGAAAACAAACTTACCACTGTGGAGGAGATCCTGAGCTTACAGCACTGCCGCCGTTTAGTGACACTAAAACTGTGGCACAACAAAATCACTTACATCCCTGATCATATCAGTAAGCTGAAAACCCTGGAGACGCTGGACATTAGCTGGAACAAGCTACGAAAGCTTCCCTCTCGGTTGTTTTATTGCACCAAACTCAGGCACCTTGATGTTTCCCACAACCATCTCACCTCTCTTCCTCCTGAGGTGGGCATCCCGCAGGGCCTCCAGTTCTTCTCCGCTGCTTTCAACTCTTTAGAGACACTGCCAGATGAGCTGTTCTCTTGTAAAAGGCTCAAGAAGTTGGCTCTTGGAAACAACTGCCTGTCGAATCTGAGCTCCAGAGTGGCCAGCCTGGCCCAGCTGGTCCGCCTGGAAATTAAAGGGAACCGTCTGGAATCTCTACCTGTGGAGATAGGGGACTGTCCCCTGCTGAACCTCAGCGGGCTGATAGTGGAGGACAACCTGCTGGATCTGCTGCCATCAGATGTACGAAGCAGGTTGACTAGAGGCTGTCATTGACTCATCCTTTCTCAGTGTAGCATGGAGGTCTAGGTGGTCTGACTTGCATGGAGAAAACAGAGTATTAACAGAGTATTAATCCATGCCACTGGGTGGAATTTGTCATATAAATCAGCATAAAAAAGGTGAACCAAAACCATAACTGACCACAGAAGGATAAACAAACACTAAAAAAACATATTTATAAAACCAGTCATTATGAAATGTGCGTTCAAATCTGTGTAAATGAGTGAAAAATCAACTTGCAAGTTTTTTTTCAAAATGTTTTTTATTGCATTTTCTTAAAAATACCTTTTATAAATAAATATTTTAAGTTCATAGTTGTCCTGTAAATATCTTGCTTTCCTTTTTAATGGATTTTTATGTAGTTGGTTTTACTGGTATAGTTCACACAGTAATATAAAGATTAACATAAAATTCAGATTACTGATACTGTGGATGAGACAAGGGCTCAACACTCTACAAAAATAACAGCAAGGAAGGATTGACCTTCAAATTGTTCTAGACATCATATTGGAAATTACATTCATAGCATCTTCACTGTTTCTGAACATTTAGTGTGTTCTTCAGAGTGCCGCAAGTCAAGGTATTTCTAACCGCACTGTATGCTGTTGGACAGTATACAGCAAGAAGAAGTGTTTCCCACAGTGCGGTGGCTCATGTTGCTTCCTTTCAGACGCTGAACAAGTGGAGGGAGAAAAAGCTTTTCAGTAGCAGAAGAAAAGGTATTTATCTCTCTGTTTACATATTCAGTCAAAAAGAAAGACTGAAAGCATACATGAGATTATGAGCCAGAAGTCAAGTCAGCATGATATTCAGTGTGCATAGGATAATAAACAAATAAAGAAGATCAAACTACTGCCTTTAAAATGCCTTTTGGATGAGTTATATATTGAGTGTGGTGATGGATGATACATTGTACATGCATTCTTTTTTTTCTCCGTTTAATTTTTTACTGCCTAGCACAATTTTACTTTTACAGTAAAATATTGGGAATGATTTCCTGTTAAGCAGTTAGAATTTGAGTAGTGAGATGTAAAATGACCTAAAAAATATGCTTATCTGATTGCGCATTTTACACATTATACTCTAGTGCATATACATTCAAAGTGCCTTTTGAACACACTGAAACAAGGAAATAAAGGTCATTGTAGTTGCTCATGTTTAGTTTTAGGATGAAGGATACAGTAGGTGTTTAAATGCTTTCAAGTGGATTCATGTTGTTTGGAAATTCCTCTGTTCAGTCTCTCTCAAACAAACAAGTGCACACTTTCTTTCTTTCCCCCAAGGTTCCCTCTGTGTACTTGTATGCCTCTTCCAATTTTCAGCCTGAACTGCAGTGAAGTCAGTTTACGACCCAGCTCAGTAACAATGAAGCATTCTTGTTAATGACCTTTCCAGGCTGCCACACACCTCCTAAGGTCGTAAGAAAGAATTACATTGTTTTTTCGTTAATATTTTATCATTCATATGGATTTGATCAGAGTATAGCACTGAAAGTTGTCATGAAAAGAAGCAAACAAACAACACCAAAGAAGCTGCACATTTTATGGCTAATGTTATAGTGCTTTGTCAATCATTTACCTATTTCTCCTCTCGGAAGGTGGCAGTCAAGTGTGTCACCAGCAATGACCAAAACAGATGAGACTGCATAATTTATTATCATCTAAGGCTTGGCTGGAAATAAGTAACAACATGTTATGTCTCCGAGAGGGTTGCTTAAAGTTGCTTTAAGTCAGGGCAGGGTGATATCTTCAGCAAGAGGTGATGTACTGACTTGACTCTGAAATACTACCAGAGTCATACTTGTTGAGTGTGCCTTCCTTCCTGGTTGTACTAATGCAATATTTACATTTGAGTATGAAAATCAGATTAGGAAGCTTCTTCCTGTAATGAGTTTCTGTGTAAAAGTCTAAAATGTCAGGATGCAGTTCCTGCAGGCTGTGATTCACTGCAGCTTTATGAACTGAGTTTGAATTAAAGTGTAGACAGTTTACAGTGACTCACAATCTGTGATTTGACCACAATTGTTCAGTATAACACTAATGTGGTGTCAAAGTTCAGAACTGGTTTTATATTATTTTACCACTAAGTGACTATCTTGGTTGATAAACATTGACTGTGAAGGTTCATGCACGCCTTCATGTTCTTACACATAATTGCATAGGAGTAAATGTCCATATGAGCCACACTGTCCTTTAACTTGCAATACATTTTATTGAGAAATATGTTTTGGTCCTCAGACCTTCATCAGGTGAAACAGAGGAACAAAGAACATTCCAGATAGATATAGTTAACACCTCCTCAGGTGAGGCCAACCAGGGACCATGAGCTGTCAGGCAATCAGTCTTACAGTCAAAGATGGACATTCCACAATGGACATAATGGACAGCAAGCAACTCCATCAAATACTGCATACAAATATTGCATAATAAAATTAAAGTTACAATCATATCCAAAATCATCTCTTACATAATGACAATGACTCAAAGGTGTATTGCAAGTTAAAAGGACAGTGTTATTTTAAACCCTCATGAAAGAGAACTCTATGAAGCTTAAATGATTGGGATTTTTTGATGTGTATGTATGTGATGTGTGGGAAGTGTAATGTCTATCAAGGACTGTGGAGTTTGTCCCCCATTTCATACACCCGCAAATAGTAAAACAAAAAATGCCATTACAAATTCCCAAAGCCCAAGGTGATGTCTTCAAATGTCTTGTTTTGTTTGTCTAATGGTCCAACATCCAAAGAGAATCATTTTACTATCATGGAAGACGAGGAAAAGTTGCTAACTTATTAACGATTAATAGAATTTCAAAATAGTTCTACTGCTGACAATTCATGCAGCTCTAAAGAGTTTTACGGGCATACTTTTGGAAGAGGGGTCCAAGATTAAAAGACAAAGAGGTGTAAACTGTCACCACTTACATGCACTCAGTCAAAAGTGTGTTAAACAGTTCATTCCTTTGTCATATTCCCTCATCTCTAATAGGAACTTGACTTATACCTAACTCCCTCAGTGAAGCAATTCTGTCATGTTTCCAACTGTTTTGTGTTAATATTGAAATATAAATTTTAGTTGACTGTCTTTATTACACAAATAATGGAGAAGGAACACTAGCTAGGAGGATATGGGTGGGGAAAGGAAATGACTACTACTACTGCTGGAGTACCCTTGAGGGAAGCATTTAAAGGGATAGTTCAGATATTTTAAAGTGGGGTTGTATGAGGTACTTATCCATAGTCCGTGTATTACAGTAGATGGCGGTCGGCACGCCCCAGGTTTGGAGTAGCAGGCAGAAGTCAACATGGAAGCTAAGCAATGTACGGCTGTGGACGGGGGCAGCAGCTAAACATATTTAAGCCACCAAAAAAAAGGCCCACTTAAAAAATTCTATATTGGTTTAAGTGAACACTATATTCAGAATATTTTCACCGCTTTACCTTGCCGTCAAACAGCCCTTTAAATGTGTTTCATCTGCTGATATCGTAAGAAATGCACATGTAAAAACCAAAGTAGCATACATGGTCTCTCTGTGATTTCATGACGCTGCATACAATGGTACGGCAACACAGTAGTTAAAAGTGTATCTCCTTTCTCGGCTGGTGAAGTTGGCCCGTGGCACACAGGCAAACAAAATACCCATTGTACTATAGCAGCCCCCACAAACATCAGCAAACTGTGCCACAGTTACCTACAAGCCTCAACACAACAGGGCCTTCATTCATTTGGAGTTTCAATCCAGCTATCTGTATGACCTTTCAGAGGGTTTTCACTGCGCAGTGCATTCCAGTGTGCAGTTATTATAAATGCTCTTGATGAATCACCTTTGGGAAGTGCTGAACACTTGAGGATGCATGTTGTAACAAAGACAGCACACTGTTTTGTCTCTTAAGGTAGAATACATCAGATTATTAAGAATGTAAAGGAAAATATTGTTAATGTGGTTTAACAAAGGCCAAAGTATCATTGATTTTATGATTCAATAGCGTTTGTTTGGTTCATGTTGCTAAAAAAAGTACTTAAAAATAAACTTTAAAATACAAAATATGTTAGTCAGCGATTCCTGACCTTCTTTGCCTTACGACCCTTAAAATGAAGCCAGAGATTATTTACATTTAAATGATTATTATAGGCCAGAGGTAAAACCTTCCAGTATTTCACAAGGAGAGAGGTCAGAAAAAAAACTGTTTTTTTGTCATCTTTCTTATCTCGTTAAACATCTTGCAACCCCAAAGATTTACCTTGTGATGCTGTTTCAAAGCTTTCACATTTTTTAACCAAAAGGTCTAAACATACAAACTCAGCTCAAATCCCAGAAAAAATGTATAGCTATCTCACTGTCTTGCCAACTTTATGTTGCCTAAATCAGTACACACAACAATGAAAACTATGACTCTAAGACTTCAAGTTCAACACTTTATTTTGTGTTTTATTCTTCAAATAGTAAAGTGAATAATCTCACTTTTGTTTTAAAAGTATTTATATAAATAACATTTCAACAAATCATAATTAATGTTGCTATTTACAAAGTCACAGGAATATGCAGTCCTATTCCAACAATAAATAAGAGTAAATTCATTAAATTCCAAGTCTAAGTACATCTAATTAAGAGAAACACAACTATGAAAAGCAATCAGGATGCACCATGTCAAGTTTTGTAAAAGTGTTTAAAAACACATACAAGGTATCAACTGTTACACAATGGAAATAATGCAATAATTACAAAACACTGGGGAAACTATCTACAAATGTGCACTCCCATTTAATAAAAGGGAAACTGATATATAAGGTGCCTAAATTGCACTGTGCAAAAGAGGTGTCTACTGTATATAGCCACCCATCCACTGAAAACAAGCTGCCAGGACAATTTGTCCTGTGTCACATATTAATGCTGAGCGACTATTAACAAAAAAAATAATCCTTTACACAGCAATGAATTCAAGTCACCAGGTTTGAAGCAAAAAAAGTTAGGGTTACCCAGAAGGCACCCAGACTTCAGACTAACTATGAATGTGAGCGAAAAGCAAGTCAATCATAGCAGGCATACATGAAGCTCGGGCCACGTCTATCGCTGTCTGACCGCTGATGTTGGCGTGCTTCAGGTCAGACCGCGGTGCCAGAAACTCCACAACATCCAGGTGGCCCTCTCGGATGGCAATGTGGATAGGCAGGGCGCCATTCTGGTCCGGGATGTTTACCGAAGCACCGTACTCCACCAGAACCTGCAGAGTGTCCAAGAATCCTGTTCGGGCTGCATCGTGGACAGGCGCTATTCCATGTTTGTCCTGGACGTTGGGGTCTGCTCCTTTTTCCAATAGCAAACAGGCGATTTTGGAGTTCCCCATCATCATCACCTGTAGGAGATATCAGAGGAGAGGGGAAAAGAGCGCACAGTAAATTCAACAGCTGTGTGTAAATGGCAAGTTGTGACCCTAGATTCTCTCAAATAGTTTCTTGTTAAGGATCTTCACAAATATCACTAAACCCTATTAAATGTTTCATTTTAGCCCTGAAAGTCACTTGGGGGACTTGGGGAAGAATGTAATAAAATTAGTTTAGTTCATCAATTTGATTAAAGTGTACTTAATAAATTAGCAACTGAGTGTATATAATTTAACTATTTTCAAGTCAAAACATCAAATAAATACATTTTGCTGGAGATTACCTGGTTTGAAGGCAATGAGATTTGGGTAATATTTATTACATAATATATATTCTAACATAAAAACAGACTATTGAATAATACACGATGCTATAACATTTTCATAGCAGGCAACTGTGGGAGAAAATCCAAGGCAGCCATATGTAACGTTACGGTTATGCCAAGAGGAAAGGAGACGAGTCAATATCTCCGAAGGAACACTTGAACTTACATAGCTCTACAGTATGTTTATTTGTGCAGTTAATACCACTGTAAATATTAAACATGTATCAAAATGTCTGGGGTTTTGGTCCTCACCTGTAGCGCAGTCCTGCCAAATTCATTGAGAGTATCAGGATGCAATCTGCATTCATCCAGGATCCTCTGCACCTCGCTCGTATTCCCTTTGGCTGCCGCCGCCGTCAAAGCTTTACCGGCATCCATCTGACTAAGGACCATAGTCTCTCTTTCTGCCTGGTCAGTAGGAGATGTACAACAACAGTTACACTGGCTCTCAACCACGGGCTCCTCATGATGCCAATGCAAGTATAATGGACAGTAACGAGGTTAGTAGCTAACGTTACAGTGAGGATTAAGGAATATTACCTTCGCTAGCTAACGTTAGCTACTAACGTACAGCATCCGGCTAACGTAAGCTTCAATTCCCCGTTGACGCCATGTTATCTGACTGTGCTAGCCTAATGTTACATCATTACAAATCGTACGTTTAAACCACAAAGCTCTGTAAAACATGTGTTGTAACAGGAGAGAGCGACAAGTCACGTCAACTCAATCATACAAACAATTAGCATTCAGGCTAAGCGCCAACACTAAAAAAAGAACAAACTATAGAGCGTTTAAGCATACCTTGTTCGGTTCCTTAAAATCCACAACGTCGCAATGAGGGTCAATCCCGCTGCTTCTAAAGACCAGTACTTTTTAAATAAAATCCAAACAAGGAAAGTTTATCAACATTAGAAAATACATTTGCGCGCTGAGATCAACACAGCGGTGTCTCCTCCAGACTACAATTTACAAAACATTGGAGAGAACACACGCTGGCCAATCACAGCTCGCTTAGAGGGCGTTGCGCTTCCAAATATGATAAAAGAGGCGGGGTTACAACTCTGGTTACTACACTATCACTGTGGTAACAGCAACAGTCGACCAATCAAAACACGTAGCGAAGAAAGCGGGCGATTCGTATACGTTGATGTCTTCAAAGGCAGTTCATTCACATTTCTGGCCTTTGGTTGTATTTTCTCCAGAGGCAAGACTGGAAAAAAAGGCGGGTGTAAATTTTTTAATTTTAGGCGGAATTTAGTGACTGTGATTGCACAATGCATGACAATATGAGGACAAACTCATGAGAAAAACAAAGGGGCACAACAAATATAGAAAGTTTACTATGACAAATTGTTTTAAATTAATCATTTAATTATGCATTTAAATCATTTGCAGTGGTACCACAATAAAAACATTAAAATCAAGTTGCAAACAGATTTCATAAAACAAGATTGCTGACATTAAATAGAGCAGGTGGAATTTAAAGACACTCTTTCAGTCCAGTTTAAGTGATCATTGATGCTCCTCTGGAGGTCCTAGTGAGGAATATAGTAATCCCCCAGGCTTTACACATTGGTCCTCAGCTGATAGTCTAAATAAAGAGAACAAATGTAAAGAGAAATTATAAAAGTTAAATGTGATTACATTTCTACATCTGACCCCTTGCTTAAATAGAATACGTTCCGAAAACAGTATGTCATATTGTATTGAAGTCTAATTAATGTACCTCCACTCTGTGTAATGTAGCGGACCCACGGTAAAGCCTGGTAACCACTTTTCTCAATGATCTTCATATATCGCACCTGGTGAAAAAGAGTGAGTGAGACACAAACGTGTTGAGGCAAGAAACATTATTGTGCATCAGCTATTCATAATTAATCCGGTTTGTCAGTCTGAGCAGCCAATATCAGCCCTTACAGGACCGGGCTGTAACTGTAGACGCCCTATGCAAAGCTGTGATCTTCTCAGATTATGGTTAGATAATTGTCCATATTGATATAAACAAGATACACCAGCTGTGACGAATTCAGCTCCAGAATAAATGTGTTTTGCTCTCAGATGGACTTGATTCATACTACCACAGGCTATGGGTTTCTTGACGTTAAAAGGAAAGCCTCAGCATAAACACGCACAAACCTGTATTCCTGAGACTGTGAAGTATGGGATTTCAAATTTGACTGTAATGGGGGGTTTGCCCTCAAGCTCATTGTTCTCCACACTGGGTAGACCAAAGTGAGCTCTCATTAGAAACTCTTTACCTCCCTGCATGGATGGATAGATGAATGCAAAGACAGATAAATAGACAGACAAAGCGATGGACAGACAAGCAGAAAGACACAGAGAGAGTTAAATACAAAACAATGAAAACATATTTCTGTCTTTAATAAGAATGCCAACTAGTTGTTAATGTCTTACAGGGAAAGACTTGATGGTCCACACCACCATGTTCTTCTCAGGCACATATTTGGCAGTGCCTGTGCTGGTTTTGAACTTGGGTGAGTCAGCATCACTGGGGACGGGGACCCTTACCTCCACATTATTTGCCACAGACTGTTTTTTAAATTGTCCCTTTGCCTAAAAAACATAATACAACTGTAAAGTTAGTACATGGTATCATTGTATAGACAGTCAACACAAACTGAAGACAAGTATGAAACAACCAGTACTTCTATTCTTGTGCTTTTCATGCTTTAACAGTTTTCTTGAATTATACATCACCAGTGACACAAAGTACTTCTAAAAAAGTAATCTTGTTGCCAGTGTAGTTAACATAAAGTTAGTCAGTACCTTAACCATGATTTCCACTCTACTGTGAGAGAATTTCTCTATGACTGATTCAATCCATATCAGAGGCTTCACCTGTAAGAGATGAAGAATAGGCTGTCATCATACAAACCATTTTACAATTAAAACAACATAAAATGTTGTTACATATGCATATTATTCAGTATATATCTGTTAATTTAATTCATGTGTTTACATGCATAGGAGCTGCACTACTAGACTGCAGATTTCTGCAAATATACATTTGCACAACAAACAAATCATGTGTCTGTCTGTCTGTTTGTCTGTTTGTCTGTCTGAATATGGCACATGGTGTAAGTGACAAATATAAATGTTTTGGTATGAATACAAGGTGCTGAATTGTATTGGACTAACATGGGTATTGATGCGGTAGGACATGAGTTCAGACTCCCCGTCTGGAGGAATGAAAGAGATTGTTCGATCACTCTCAAAGCGTGAGAGTCGGACACACTGGTGGAACTTCACATCCTCCATCACAACTGTCTTTCCTTTGTCACCTGAACACAAACAGTACAATCAGTGGCATTCATTTAATATAACAGATAGATGAGCTACACATCCAGCTAGATAACTGGAGTAACAGATGATATGGTTATGGCTGCTGTATACGTACGTCCAGTGAGAGCGAAGAGCACTCGGTCGTTGAGGCCCAGCCGCAGTTCAGGCATCCCAGAGAGCATGGTTTTCAGCTTGATGCTGCCCACAATGTCGCTGCTCATCACATTTCCATTGGCATTCACCTGAACAAACAATACACAGTGGTGAATAAACCTGAATACATTGTTCAATTAAATAAACCAAACTAATCTAATTCATTGAGTCAATAAAATTAAACAGGAAGAGGGTGTCCCAGAAAGCATGAATTTACAATCTTTTTCTTGTACTGTGACATAATTGTATTAATGTATTCATTTTCTTTATCGATCTATCTACTTATGGTCTATTTATGTATTTATTTATTTATTTATTTATTTATTTATTTATTTATATGTAGTTTGTTTTATAATTTATTTTATTAGTTGTTTTTTAATTCTACTTATTTATGTATCTGTATTTTATGGATTGTTTAAAAAAAAAAAATCTACAGTCTATGTACTTACTAGCCACAGTTTAGAGCTTTTATTTATTTATATTTTTAAGTATCTATTGGTTTTAAGTTTTTTGGTGATGACGTTTCCTCAGCTCGGTTCCTGTTTGTAATGAATTCATTTTTGTCGATTTAGGGTTGGGTGGGTAGGTGGGTGAATGGGGTTGGGGGGGAGGGATATTGGGATATGTGTGTATATCTGTGTGTGTTTGGGGGTGGGGGGGGGGTGGGGGGTTTGTATGAAGCACTTTGTGCTACATTTACATGTATGAAAAGTGCTATATAAATAAAGTCTGACTGATTAATTAAGTGAGTGATTGATTGATGCAGTACCTCCAATACCACCACAGCTGTAGATAGTTAAATATGGAGCAGCAAATGGATTATGTGTAACAAATAAATAAAACCCGACTATGTAACAGTAATATGAGCACACATGATACAAATATATGCACAAATAATAAGAATTAGCCCATCTTACCAATACGTTGATGGACTCGATGACATCAATAAAGACCTCGTTCTTCTTGTATTTGATACCCTCAGACCTCCAGGAGACAGCGTTGGTGACGGTGGTCGGCACCTTGGACTTTGCTACTTCGAGCTTGGTACCTTGCTGAGTAATGTATCTGCAAGAGATGAGATGAAAAGATTCCGTGATTCAACGCCACGCTCTTTATCAATATGCATAACATCTATAACATGTCTGTACAGTATGTGTGTATCTTGTAAAGTCTCACTCCTGTAGGATCTTGCTGTCGGTAGTCTGAGGGAATCCAAAGTCCATCAGCTCATCCAGCAGCTCGTAGACAACCACAAAATTATCCTGAATGCTTTCCTCCTCCAGCTCTTTGAAGTACTCTGTGAACACCTGCATAATACACACAACAGACGTCAGCCGTATCTGTGGTTTTACTTTAGATTTGGATCACTATCTCTGACTGCCATCGTCCACTGGCTCTTCGCACAAACACAAGTTTATGCTTGGAAACTGTACGACAAATATTTCCACAAACATTTCCACCATAAGTAAGCAGTGTATGTGTGACTCACCTCAACTAGTTTGTATAGAAATGAGTACACAAGGGAGGCGTTGGAGTTCTTGTTTGTGGTGGCCACCACTGTGCAGAGATCAGGTCAAGGAGTATTCTACACATTAATGTTTTGTTCAGTTAAGATTGCCGCTATTGTTCACTTCCCTACATTTTCATTCTAAGGAGGTAATTCAATAATCTGTGATGTTATACATTTCTTTATACCCAATAACTATTAGATGGCAGCAGCATCTAGAACAAGGATACGGTACAGGTTGCTGTGTTTGATCCACATGAAGTGGACATTGCCATGTGACAAAACAGGGCAGAGAAGCCCTTCCTCTTCATGCTGCATGAGTAAAGGCAGGAAGTGGTCGATCTCCGCCATGTCCACATCGCCTTTGTAGTTCCGACAAATCAACACCTGAGTGGGGAGAATAACGCCACACGGTTATTACACAACTGTAGGTTGAACTAAATATGGTTACGTGTTACAGAGAAGAGGACGACTTTTAGATTTCAAGCTATACTCATTAGTAGTGTGCCAATGCAACATGGAAATAATGTGACGTAAAACAGAAAAATACTCCTACAGAAATGACAAGAAATAATGTTGTAAATCTTGAATTAACATTTTGTCACAATACATTTTTCCAACAGTTTGACGTGCGACCTGCTGTCAACCAGAACTAAAAGGGTAAGCTGTTACCAACAAAGATGGATCAATATTTGATCTAACTGTATGTCTAAAAAGGTTTAGTTAGTGTATTTACTCTTCTCAAGGTAAAAGGAACAGTCCCTTATTGATTTAACTGCCACCTCTTTACCAGAGTTCATTAATTGTTAAGTCAATGGACTTGCAATTTTGATAACTGAATAATTGTTGTTAAGTAATTTTTCAAAAAAACAAAAAAAAAAAAGTTTCTAATACCATAAGTACGAGCTTCTCTGTTGTGAGGATTTGCTGCTTTTATTTCTCTAATGTGATAGTAAATTAAATGTCTTTGGCTTCTTTGTCTGATTATGTGACAAAACAAGCAATTTGGTGAGATCATCTTGGCCTTTACTAATTTCTGACATTGTATAGACAAGACAATTAATTGATTTATTGAGAAGATAATCAGCAGATAAATCAATAATGAAAATGATCATCAGAAAACGTGCCGTGAATTTGTCTTAGTGTGTTGCTGTTGTAGATGCAACAACCTAATGTTATAGCCTCCTGCAGCTTGCATGGATCGAGTCAAATGAAATACCCCAATGAACACGCCCTTTTATCACACACAGAACACTTGGAACCATGTGTACTTCCATTTCTCAGTAACACCAACTCGTGTGTCAGGTTACATTTCCTGTCTGGAGAGAAAAGGATGTTTGTGCCATGCACTGTAACAGCAAAAACATTTTGACACAAATGCAATTACTGAAGGTACAGGTACGGGTAGGCCTACACAGGTGCGCAAACACAAATGGCCACTTTTACTGAAGTTACTCCAGTGACAGACATGTTTCCGGAAGTAAAGCAGGAAAAGGCCAATGAATGAGTGTGTCGCAAGCTCTTTATTAAATTTTAACGACGCCAGCGCCGTTAATGTATAACAGTTAAAGCAACAGTTCAAAATGTCAACTAAACAGCCAATGGAATGATTAAATGTGGGGATTTTTTTTATAACTCGTGTCGCTGGAAATAAGCAATTATCAGTTTCCACAATCTGCTCCAGCATTAACCTTACCTTTCCCTTCAGATCCAGCACAAATATAGCGGAGGCAGACATGGTGGTTGTACCCACAGGAGAACAGCACGCGACTCTACAAAGCACACAAACTCAGATTAAAGTTCAAACCGAGTACTTCACTGCTTTGAATTTCGTTTCGCCATCCAAACTAGAGCTTTTCATCAGCCTGAGGTGATCATGGACTCCTCCGTTTCTTTTTCATGAAGGTCTCGTGACGTCATCGTATGCAGGTAAAACATTCACCACAGATCACCTGAGCGGGGTCCGAGGTGCTGCTGGATTTATCCGCTAGAGGGCGCCACAGACACACAGATCATGGCAGGGACAAAAACTGTTCATGAAAAAACTGTTTATGAAGTTTTTTTTTCTTCTTCCAGAATGTATCATGTCTTTATTTCTCCAGTGGTGGAAGAAGTACTCAGATATTTTCCTTAAGTAAAAGTAGCAATACCACTGTGTAAAAATACCCTTACAGAAAAGTAGCTGACAGAAGTGTCAGCATCAAATGTAGGCTACTTAAAAGTAAAAGTTGTCATTATGCAGACCTCATTATTTCAGAATATTATATCACTGGATTATAATTATTAATGTGTCCATCACTAATGTTGCAGCTGGTAAAGGCGCTAATTTCACCTACTTTATATACTGCTAGATAGCTTAATCCATACTAATGCCTCTTAATTTATTAGTTGATTTATATTTTGTATAAACAATCTGAATTGGCATAGCAACTATGTAGTAACTGATGCTGTCAAATAAATGCAGTGGAGTAAAAAGTACAATATTGGCTTTCTAAATGCTGAGTACAAGTGTAAAGTAGAATAAAATGAAAATACTCAAGTACCTCAACATTTACTTTTAATTACTAATTCATTTAATCCTTAAGAACAATATTGTGTACCTACAAAGGAGTCATACATTTACTATAAAACCTCTACACATTAGGAATGTATTTGTCATCTGAAACTGTAGCCCATTATATCTCACTGTTTACTGGCTTTTAGCAATTATATTTAGAATATAGCTATTGTGCACATTTCTGAACCCTGACAAAGACCTTGTGAAGTAGCTTCTGGCTGGACTGGAGCCCTACCTTGTCACACCATTAAAGACTTCCTTAATTGGTTTGTCCACATGGTCAATAGTCAAAAAAGACAATTCAAATTGACAGAAAAGGAAGAAAAAAACAAAAACAGGTAATATTGTTGTTTTTTCAGCATGACTTTATTATTACTTATTCCCTCTTTGATCATGTCTTCATCATGTCTCTCTAGAACAAATATTGATGTGTTTCTTCTCATGCGTATTCTTTCACATGTACATATTTTACTTTTATCTGAGAATGTGTGACCTCTGGCCTCAGGGATACAGAAGCACTTACTGATCACATGCTTGGTGTATTTCTTAAGCCATAAATCTTGCTCTACAAGATCTCCACCAGCCCCCCTTTGGGCCTCTCTGTGTGGTATTATGCCCTAAAACCCAGCCTCCATTCATATTCCTCCATCTGCTTCTTATCAGCCATGTGTTTGAAGGCAGTGACTAAGAATAACAGAGGCGTGTGAATGTGTGTCTCCGAGGGCTAGATGGAGATCAGTCTTTTCCAATATCCCGCTCCTTTTGTCTATATAGGTTTGCTTCTCCTTATCTGGACTCTAATGAGGCATGACTATATCTGAGCTATAAATGAGATAACTACACCTTAAACATGTCGTGTTCACACAGGATATGAGCCATAGTAAGACTATCATAAAGACCTTTTATATTTCTAAAGGATCATTTAAAACAGATGTGCTGCATGAAGTCCCTTTATTTGACACAGTTTATAAAAGACAAGACATTTGACCCATTTCCCAGTTTGTCAGCATTTTGTTGCTTTTTTTCCAGTCAAGGTTTGTATCTACAAATATTTGGGTTTTAAATGTCAACCTCAGCCCAAATCTCTTCAAGGGCTCTGCCCAAATCAATCTGAAGTTACAGGAAGAGCATTTGTTTAACTCTCCCTTAATGGCTCATGATCTGTATTATAGAGGATCCCCCATAGTGGCTGAGGTCCAACAGAAATATATGGAAACACTTCAAAGACAGCCCAGAAGACATAACGTGACTTTTCTTTTCTTTACTGCTGCAGCTCCAACTGAACGACATTGCACTATCTTTGACTTTGAGTTTATAAGGGTGAGAACGGCTTAGTTGAGGTGAACTGGGTTTCTTAAAACATCTGAACACAAAGATGGCCTTACTGTATGTGGTGTCATGGGAAAGGCAGCTATGAACTGTACTATGTAACCTCCTCTGGTTAGTCACTGAGTACCACTTAAGGACTCTATTGTTGAAATTGGAAAGATACAGCCAGGGTCAGAGCAGTTGAGCTCAGCATGGTGGCTCAGAGGAGCGAAAAAGATATTAATGAGATTTCCTGTGATGCGTGCCTCGATAACGGCTGTCAGTGCTAGTTTTGGAATTGATACTGGAAACCCAACAGAGCTCATGACTTTCACAACATTTCACTAATACAGTAGATCCTCAGCTAGATATTTTACAATACAAGTATCAGTTATATCCTCCTGCCTCCTGCGGCCTTGGTGTGTTTCAGCTTGTTTGGCACTCAGGTTGTCAGACAGAGACCGGCCTGTTGTTGTTACCTTATCATCAGGACAGTTGGTGCCCTGTTTGGTAACCTGACATGGGAATATCTATTCTCTCCTACCCTCTCCCCCCCTGTCAATTTTCGAGGACACTCCCCTTCGCTTACGAGTCGGTGGTGTGAGATGTAACTCCACCCTTTGGCTGCCAGCTGGCCAATAGGAAGACAGCGAACATTTGTAAATAGTGAGGTGAGGAGAGGATACGGATGACAGAGAGCATAGCAGGGCACAGGTGTCATGTATCACCAGAGCCTCAGGTGTATCTGCATATTTGCCTCATGGGCATATCACACAATGATACTCAGGCTAATTTGTTTTGAATAGCAAACTGTCATGTCATGGAGCTGCTAGTAGTGATGGAGAGATGCAATTAGCCCCATTAGTGGTTGAAATTATGATGTCGAACACAGTCAAAAGTAAAGTGGATGCACAAAACTACAGACACCATTCCTCCTTCATCAGATGTGATGCTGTTGGGTGGAGTCCTTTACGCTGGAATGTGGATCCCAGTCCCTGAAAGACAACATACTACAGCTTCCCAGTGAAATAAGCTGATGGCAGTGAAACGTGTCCCTGAACAGGGCCTGGCCCTGAACCCAGCCCTCTCTCTGTCACACACACAGATCCTTAAGTCATTCAGTCACTTATTTAATTCATTCATTGTTATTCAAAACCAAGTGTGCGTCATTAGAGATTTTGAATTAAAATATATTAAAATTGTTGTAAACAATTGTAAAACGACTTACCTGCAGTCATCTCAGCTACTATGTTGTAACTTTAAAGAAAGATGCTTTTATTCTGTAAGCTACAGATGTATTTCTAAAACATTATGAAGTTAGTAAAGTGAACTCTATCCATCGCCATTGTTTGAGCAATAAAATTAAATTCTAAAGTATTTGAACAAGTCCTTTAGAGTTCAGTTTGGGTCATCAGAGCAGAGCTTTCAGAAACGTTGATAATGATCATTCTCTTGAGGTGAAACATTTCCCACACCATGACCTCTGGCAAACAAAATCCTGTTCCTCTAGTCTTTCTCTCATGCATGCACTCACCTAAGCATCAATTTACATTATTTATATCCTGAAGTTTTTGTTATTATTACTTAACAGCTTTTCGTAATGACTCTTTGTTACTGGTTTCACCTTCCCTTTTCTGTTAGGAGGGGGCGTGTCTTGTTGATAATTCACTACCCAGTTGCTCTTGATGTTACACCACTGCATCCTCTGTGACCGCCCTCACTTAACACTGATGCACTGTGGCAGACAGCACTGCTGGGGCTGTCATTCTAGAGAGAGGAACCATTATTAAACATGAATTATGGAAGACGTTTATTACATTAGTGAGAGGGGTTTGCTGGTTCTGCTGTAATGGGTGTGTCAGGCCATCTCGGACTATTCAAACAGTATCCTTGTATCTCTCTTTCTTGCATGACTTGTGATGAATTCTACATTAGAGTTTAATTTCTCTTCATCCAATGGAGAAACATAATGAAATGCTAGGTGGAGATTCCAGTCAGGGATTATGAAAAGAAAAGATATAAAAGAAACTGGTCAGTTTATGTCATTTAAAATGACATGACCAGAATGAAAACCACCAAATCATGTCTTAATTGCAAAATCTTTCCCCTTTAATCTGCAGAAATAGGATAGTCATTCTTGATACTTCCCAATGAATAACTTTACAGTGTGCACAGTCATCATTTGCTTCTATAACTGAGCCAAATGACTGTCTCTGTTTCTAGTAATGAAAGGAGGAGCATGGGAGTTTATTCATTTGGAATTGATATAAAAGTCAAGACATCAATGCAACTAAACTCAGTGTATTTCTCTTTAAACAAAACCAACAAGTCAAACCAGCAGGTCATTCAAATTAGAAGAAACACATTTGTTTATGATTCAAATTAGAAAAAACAAACATTTGTTTATGTCGTCTCAGGCACAAGAACATCAAATTACCCATTGTGTATCCATTGTAACAAATCTGCTCTTTAGACAAAAGCAGAGAGTCTGATGGTGACACATGACACTCACCCACTCTTCGTTTGTATTGTGTCGTAGATGGAGAGTGATGGGAACGTTTCCAGGCAACATGATGATAAACAAGAATAATCAGCCTTGTCATTCAGTGCTGAGATCAGTTTATGTCTTGTGTTGTAATATAATCTAATCATCAGGCTTGGATCGGATTATGAGACAGTGTTTTTTCTTACATGCCCCAGTTTAGCTCAGTCATGATTCAACTTTTCCCGATAGTAGAACCGACCCTCATTGAAGAGAAAGACAAGTGTTAAAGAGACTTTTTCTTTTATTTAAAAAAAGACCAACACAACCAAAAGCGAACAAAACAATGTGCATTAACAAGCAGGATGTTGCTCATCAATCCTTGTCCATACATACATTTTGCTGTGACGGTGCTTTGCACACTATAGTATGTGCCTTAATCCCACAGTGAAAGCAAAAAGTCACAGAAACAGAAAATAAATTATGTAATTTATCGCTGAAAAAGAAACGTGTAAGAAACAAAGAGAGCTTCTTTGTAACATACAGCACTACCCTACTGCAGTGACTCATACTGTTGCACACACAAGTTTCGTAAACATAACATAACTTAAATAACAGCTGTACAATGTAATGGTTAGACTGGCTTAGCTGGAACAAAAACAATACACAGTGGTAGGTGCTAACATACAGTATCACTGTACAGCCATGACAAAAAAAATCAAAAACCTCCCCTTATATATTTCCATGAATAAATTAAAGAATCTCTCACATATACATTTCTTGATTACAATTTACAAATGTAAAAAGGCAACAACAGAGGGAACTTCAGAGAGGTTTACAAAATATTTACAGACATTATTTACAGTGTTATGATACATCAATAATCACTTAAAATCACTGTTTACTTAACTGTCTTCATTTAAAATAGAACATTTTTCTTCATTTTGGTTGACTTCAAATAAATCAGCAGCTTTTTCATTTACAATGTAAACCATCTGTTACTCTCCACACTTACAGTAGATAGATGGGTCACAAAATGAAAAAATAAAAATAACATAAGAGAACATTTTCAGACATTTGAGACATAATGGATGATAAAGACAAATGGCTCTGATATGGGAGCCAAGTGAATGTGTAACTCTTTACGCAGGAGAAGAGAAGGCCGCAATATAACCATAAAGGCCATAACTGGCTGGGGCTAAAGCTCTAACATTAACTACCACGGAAACTGGTTTGGAAGGTAGTAGGGTCACTAAGGCATTTATGTACATCCAATAAACTTTGCTAAATTACCAGAGTGTGGATGGAAGGCACACACAAGTGTTAAGACAGTGTAGGTCAGGCTTTTCAAGTTGAACTTGCAGAACTTGTTACTTTTGTTAGGTGTGTATCAACATACTGAGGGATGTGTTGGTAGCAAAGTAAGACATTTTTCAGATAGCTTCAAATGAGTCAAGGCTCTGGCTGCTGAAATCATGCATTAGTTCTTCAGTTTGAAACCATTTTGTGGTCTGACTAAATGGCTTCCTGCAGTTCTGCTCTGTATTGACATACTCAAAGTTTTTTTCTTCTTTTTCTTTCTTCAAATTAGACGGCACAGTGCTGAGGTCAGAAGCATAAGCCACAAAATGAGCTCACAGGGGCAGAAGTGGGGGGGTGGGGGGGTGGGGGGGTTAATCAGCAGCAGTAGAAAAACTGGCCTTTGTTGCTTCATTTTGGATCAGAAAAAATTCACTTTAAACAAAGCTAGTGTCTTCTTCATCTTTGGGTCACGCAACCTCCACATCCTCCATGCTTAGCATTTGCCTCTGCAAAAAGAGTAACACTGAATAAGCCAAGGTGTAAAACGACATACTTACAGTCTATATTAACAATAAAGTGACTTTGAAGTATCAAAGTGATGATACCTGAGGGTAAACGTAGCCCTCAGAGCTGTTCCTGCAGATGTGTAGCTCATCCTCTGTGGTTTTCTGGTAAACTGGATTGTCAAAGTGGATGGTGTTGGTGTTCTTCAAACGCCAGTTTCTCCAAAGCAACACTGCTCCAAAGATCAGCAGGGACATGACCACTGCAGAGCAAAAGAGGAGTTGAAGGTCACTTGGTGAGATCAGGGAAAGTAGTGAAAATGATTGCAGAATAAACAGGTTGCATGTGTAAGTGAGTATTCGACAGAGAGCCATAAAGAGCTGAAAATGTGGAACTTACGTATTGGCAACACGATGTAGAGAGCAATAGGGTGGGATGAAGGGGCTTCTTTGGGAAAGGCTGCCAATCTGTTACCTGAAAAAAACAGAGAATACATTGTTTTCTTTATATAATTCCTTAAAGTTAGATGAGAAGATCAAATCCATTCTTGTCTGTATGGTAAATACTGTATGAAGCCACTGCCAGAAGATGGTTAGCTTAGCTTAGCAAACAGTGGAGAATACAGGAAGTCACTGCATCAAGCCAAGAAAATGTCCCACACAAAACCACAACTTGTCGTTGTTACACTCTCATTGAGACATTACATGTTCATTTGTGAGCTTTAGAGGTGCTGACAGGCTGATATTGTTTGGACAGAGAGTTCCCCCCTGTTTTCAGTCTTTAAGATAACCGGTTGTTGGCCTTTTGCCTACTGTACATATATGAGAGTGACATTAATCCTCTCATATAACTCTTAGCAAGAAAGTGAATAGGCATATTTGCCAAAATGTTAATTTTTTCTGTTTTATTATTTATTATGTAATGTACAGCAACACTTTAATTTAAAGCAGTTCAATGATCATTTCACTGGCCCTAAAGTAATCACTTCTGATGCTGGGAAGTGTCGGTTTATGTGAGGAACATAGTTTGTCAACAGTTTAACCACAATTTGAAATCCTTATGCTAAGTAAAATAAACTGCAGGTAACCATAACAACAAATGTATGCCTCACAGTACATTGTACCAGTTACCTCACTGGTGAATCCATCAATTATGGATTACCTGGCTACAAACAATCTTCAAATAAGACTACAGCTGTGCTAGCTACTCTTTGAGACTGTACTCAGGTACAGTGATGCTTTGAGCTAAATGCTAACATTCAACATATACAAAACACATTAGACGTATTTTAAACCGCCTACTACACTAGCAGTATGTAGCCTAATTTGGGAAAAATGTAGCATGTAGTATGCAACATGCAAACAAAAGCAAAATAGGCAGTAGGCTATGCCAAAAATACTAGAATTTTGTAATGATTTGGAAAAACATCTACCTCGCCTACTGTGTCCCACAATGCAAAGAGCTGGAATGGTCACAACAACCAGTCATTGTTGAAATAGCAGACAGCAACATGTTTACCTCCGCTTTCCAAAACCGGAAACCTAAGCCTGTCCTAGCATATTGCATAATAAATCGCAAAAATGTTCGTCTGGAGTATGTAGTAGGTGGTTTTGAATACAGCATGTGTCTTTGCTCGAGCCACACCACTAGCATGGATAAAAAACACATTCAACTCCACTTCCCTTTTTACCATTGATAAGTAGCCAGAGAATAAGGTCGATTAAGCAATCAAAT
Organism: Sander lucioperca; assembly: GCF_008315115.2. Taxonomy (NCBI): domain Eukaryota; kingdom Metazoa; phylum Chordata; class Actinopteri; order Perciformes; family Percidae; genus Sander; species Sander lucioperca. The sequence goes on from NC_050176.1 coordinate 43,737,542, forward strand.
TCTCGAAATTTTGCAGTTATCCAGAACCCCTTCTCAGTGGTGTAGGTATACGCAGTATACACACTAAAAAAAGCTCCAGGCTTTCCATATACCCACTTAAAAATGCCCAATGACACACAACAACATACTTTCCATTATATTTTTTATATATTTTGAATTGTCATCTGTGTTTTTCTTCTTCACATAGGCTAAATAAAGGTATTTTCACCGTAAATAGGTGCATAAAAGTTTATCTGAATACAGGAAATGAAGTCGTTGATGCTCAAAACTTCCCTGGGGGAGGACACCCAGACCCCCCACTATGATATGGGCCCCCCTACCCCAAAGGCAGATTCTGGCCAATATATGTATACCCACTACAATACATTAGACTACACCACTGCCCCTTCCTGTACCTTGAGCGGTGGCGGCAGGCTCCTCTGTGCTCTGCTGGCTAGACGAGGTAGTTGTGAGTTTTTCGGTAGCTCTGGTGGTTGTAGTTGTAGTAGTGGTGGGGACAGGCAGCCTGGATGGAGCAGGCTTGGTGGGAGCTTTGGGTGCGAGCGGTGCACCAGTTTTGTTTTTGGTAGGAGGGGCAACTGAGACTGCTGGAAAAGTAAATATATATATATATATATATATATTACTTTCATGATTTGATGTTACATTTCCATTTATCTGTAGTGCCATGTGCAGGAGACACCTACCTGTCACACATTTCCTCATGTCAGCTCCCATGGCCATGTGGTCAGGACAGACGCAGGTGTATTTAGGAGAGTGCTGGTTGACCAGAGGGGCAGGGAGGCACAGAAACTCACATCCTCCATTCATACTGTTACTCTCTCTGCACCAGTTTGTACCTAAAGAGAGAAAGTTGGGTACAAGAAGCATTAGAGATCATTATATGGCCTTAACAGTTTATTTGTTTGTTTGTTATGATAGCTCTCAAGGTCGAGTGATGTTTCTGTACCAATTGGCTGCTTGAGGTTGTGGTACACTACGATGTCCTCTGGCTGGACCAGGTCCGTCGCCAGCTGAGTGATGTTCTTCCCTGTCAGGCGGTTGGCACTAAAAACAGCACTGTTGGTCATGTCTGTCCAAAACACTTTCTCCTGTTTAAAAGAGAAATGCAATACTATTATTTAACAACATTACTTTATTTAATTCATCATTTGCTAGTTTCCAAAAAACACAAACGGATTAATGATAAAGACTGATTAATAATCAGCACCACTGATGCAAACTTATATCTATATAATAAAGTGCACACTCAGCTCTGGCTTTATACTTCTAAACAATTTAAGCCGGATAATGCTCACCATGCATGAACTGGATTAATGACTTTTTTCAAAACTGACTGGTTTGAAAAAAATGGTCATTTTGTGTTTTAAGATTATTAAACCAGGGAGGGATACATTTCATTTTAGTTGAGAATTATATTTATATGATATTTATATGGCAGACCTTCCTTTCCTTTGAATTATTTTGTCATTTGAGGCAGATCATATGTTAACGTCAGCAGCCTTAAACACTTTTAACCTCCAATGACTTAATTTCCATTAGGAGATACATTGACTTCATCACTAACCTCAAAGACAGTCAGAGAGAGGGGGTGGGAGAGCTTTTCCTCGCTGAAAATGAGGCTGTGTCGTGTCCCCCCGTTCACATCAATGCTGGACAGAGTGTGCATCTTGGCGTCCACCCAGTAGAGACGCTGGTTGACCATGTCTGTCCACAGGGAGCAGGAAACACACCAAGACATATTATAAATATTTGACTGGTTAATATAACTGTGTGCTCATTATGCAGTTTGAATATAAGTTATTGGTTTCCAATCAATGCATCCATGACTTTCTGCTTACCCAGGGTGATGCCATTGGGCCACACAATGTTATCTGTTACCAAGGCAACGCGATCCGCTCCATTCAACCCACTCTTCTCTATCTTGGCCTCCTCACCCCAGTCTGTCCAGTACATAAAGCTAAAGAGGACACAGAATAGAAAATTGAGAACAAAAAGCTCCAGTTGATCCAAAACTTAAAAAATACATTTCAGCAATTTCACTAATCTGCAACCTGTCTGAAACTTTCACTTACTTATTTACAGGGTCGACTGTGATGGCTCTTGGCTTATCCAGGTTATTTGTGATCAGGGTCTTCCTCTTGCTGCCATCTGTCGTTGCCACAGAGATAGTCTTCAAAACGCTGTCAGTCCAGTAGATATTGCCATGGATCCAATCCACCGCAATGCCCTCTGGGGCCTCAATCCCACTGTCAATTACTACAGTGTGGTAAGAGGAGTTACCGGCCACGTCTATCTTGGAGCTGTCGGGAAGCAAACAAGGGTGGAGAGTTTCACTTTAGAGACAGATATCGCTTTCAAATCAAATACAGTTATAGCTACAGGCTTTCTGGTGCAGCACCTAATGATCAGATCTTACTTAAACCAGAGGTCTCCCCTCTACTACAACATCCTTAACAGAGACAGAGAAACAGATCAATAAAGTTTCAGAGTCTTTCTAACCTGTAGATTTTCTTCAGAGATTGGTCAGACCAGAAGATCATCTTGTTAGGCATGTCAATGTCTAAAGCCACCACGTTCTTCAGCTGGGGGATCAGACGGACATACTCGTTGCGGTCCACCGTCATCGTCCTCACCTCGTGTCTAATGGTGAAGTAGAGGGTGGGTACAGTGCCTGGAGGACACAGAAAAGAAAGGAAAAAAAATTCAGATAGCACTACAAACCTTAGGTCATGCAAATCTGTCAGTTGTCAGATGACACTACTCTTGAGTAAGTACACTGAGTAAGGACAGGCTTTCTTTCAAACATTACCTGATTCAGCCTTGCATGTCTTGCTCACAGGGTTGATCTTGTAGCCCTTCTCACAATCACACTTGTAGCTGCCGGGCAGGTTGATGCAGATCTGACTGCAAGTGTCCGGCTCAGCACATTCATCAATGTCTGCAGGTGGAGGAGCAGAAGGTCATGGGGCAAATAAAGTCACGTTTCTAATTCACTGTTTTCTTAAAATACATGTCCATAATCCAAAACTGATCACAGCTGACATCTAAAATAGACTAAATTTGAATTGTCAGACTCCCTCTTCTCACCTTTACAAGTTTTCTTGTCCAGCTGCAGGCTGTATCCAGCAGGGCAGGAGCAATTGTAGCCAACCTGCAGGTCGTTGCAGGAATGGGAGCATCCACCATTTTCAGTCAAACACTCATTGTTGTCTGTGGGGATGCAGATACACAGAGCTTACACAGTATTCATGACAACAATTTTCCTAGTGGTAGCTCAAGTCCACAGTGAACTAGCTCATTCAAACCACAAACTATCTAGGCCACTCAGCCGAGGCTGCTTGGCTAGCTGTTCCAATCATATTTTCCAGACTAATGTGGTTTCACGTTTTCTTTTTCTACGGGCAGCAATGGAGACTGAGTGTATACCTAAACTTTGATACACTTCCTGGTCTGAAACTTTTTAAAGTATTAAAATAAGACCTCACTTACTGCACTCTTTGACAGGTTCATCAGACCAGTCCATGCAGTCTCTCTGTTTGTCGCACACTTTCTCCATGCTGATACACTCTCCGCTGCGACACTTGAACTTGGTGGGGCCTTCACACACATTTACTGTGAAGAAGAACAAGATAGTGAGAATGTATCTGTGATTTAATGGTAGGAGACTGCTTTGCAGTCATGCAAGACATTACGACTTTTCCATGGGTCTTAAGGAAAATATGTTAGCATCTGTATGGGCTGTAGGGCTGGCACGATATCAGATTTTCACTACGCCATTATCGTGGCCAAAAGAATTCACAATCACAATATATTTTATTATATATTATATTATTATAATATCTATGGAAATTCAAATTCATATTTAACTTTGTTTAGTGAAGGATAATCTACACATTATTTATTACACTGACAATTTTCTACTTAATATGGTGGTTGCTACCCAAACAGCACACATCTACTGGTAGGATGGGGTGAATGCCATGTTATTCCCTTGCCTGTGGCTCAGAGATCAGCACTTTTACGCACACAGAATTCCAGAGATATTCGAAAATAATAAATAGATTACTTTGATGTTGTATATTAAATCGCCTATAGTGCAAAGGCAACCACATGAACTAAGGGAGGCAGAGGAAGCGAGAACGGAAAGAAATGGAATATTTACACAAAATTAATGCATGTGTATTGTTAACATGATATCAATATTTCATTTTTAAATGTCAAGGTTATCGTCAAAACCGGTATATCACAAAACCCCTAATCTGTATACCAATAAGTGTGTGGGTGAACAGTCACCTATGTGGCAGCCAATCTCATCACTGAGGTCCCTGCAGTCGGGCTCTTTGTCACATTGGCGGCTGCCATGGATACAGGCACCGTCATTACACTGGAACTCATCTGGGCGACAAGTAGGACGACCTAGAAAAAGAAGACAAATGGATAAACACAAGGGAAAGAGACGTTGAAATGAGACCGAGAGAAATGGGAAAAGGAATAAGATTACATAGAATAAGGAGAAACTCCTTGCTGACATGATTTGATGGGGATCTTGGCCCTGGATGGCAACAGGACATTATGTATGCTCAAGCATGAATATGCTACATCTGTTAGGCTCAGTTTTCTATTAAAGTAAAAAACTAAATATGGGTTTGCAGAAGAGAACACTCCATGAAAGCCAACTCACTGCAGTTGACCTCGTCTGATCGATCCTGGCAATCAATGCCTCCGTCACACCTCCAGCTGCTGTGGATACACTCCCCATCTTCACACTGGAAGTCGTGGACGCTGCAGTGCACAGCTGTCTTCTCCGGCTGCCGTCCCACACAGTTCTGTGGCCACTCGTCCGACCCATCGGCACAGTCCTTGTCTCCATCGCACCTCCACTGGGCCAGCACACACGCTGAGTTGTTACACTGAAAGGAACGAGCGCTGCAGGTGGGTTTGGGGCAGGAAGCCTCATCTGAGCCGTCTGAACAGTCGTTGTCACCGTCGCAAACGTAGGTGGGGGATACACACTGGCCGTTGGTGCAGCGAAACTCGCCAGCTCTGCATTGTTTGGAGGCTGTGGTGAGGCAGCAGAGGGAGAAGAGAGGCTTTAATGTGATGTTAAGGCTAGAAATGGATCAGATGTGAAATTCACACCAAAAACAACAGTGGAGTTATTTTATTGTTATAATAACCTTGTATTTGTTTCTAAATACCAAATTTACAAACATTATCTGTATATCAGGATTTGTTTCCGTTTGTTTGTGTGTTTCTTTTGCTGCAATATGTGAAATAAATGTATTTAATTCTGCAAACACTGCTGCAGTGGGACTATCATGCACCTTATTTAAACTTCCTTATCTCCTCACTTTATTTGTAAATATTTATCTCTATGCACTTAGTAGTAACTATTCATACATAGTGTATTAATATCTATATTGTATAGTAAATGCTCATAATGTATGGGGCTCAGTCCGTAGGGACTTGGCTTGGTAACCAGAGGGTTGCCTGTTCAAGTCCCTGAACGGACCAAGTACAGGTGTGGACTGGTAGCTGGAGAGGCCTGTTCACCTCCTGGCCACTGCTGAGGTACCCTTAAGCAAGGCACCGAACCCCCAAACTGCTTGAGGCACCTTTAATGGGTAACCTGCATGTATTAGGTCCCGTGTGTGCATTTTTGCCTGTGTGTAATGTCACAACAAGAGTGTAAAAATGTAATTTCCAAATCATCATCATTAAAAGTATGTATTCTTCTTCTTTACTTATCTACACTATGTATCTGTTATTGTACTTTGTTTTGCTGCTGTGACACTTCCATTTCCCTGTGTAGGATCAATAACTTGTATCTTATCTTATCTTAATTTAACTATAGATAACACCCTACTTCTGTAAGCAAAATCAGGAAGTCAATTTGTTTTTGGCTATTAAGTTTTTATTGTTTGTGATATTTAAGCATGTTGTAAAAAGGGTGAAATAATTATAAAACTTACTGCAGTTTTTCTCGTCAGCTCCGTTGTCACATTCAGCTTTGCCGTCACAGTGCCAGGCTCCTGGTATACACTGGTTGGTGGGAGCGCCGCAGTTGTACTCTGACTGCAGACATGTTTTGGTTGCTGAGGACAGAAACAGGAAGTATGACTGAAATGATCTCACGTATTAACAAAGAGTTAAGGCCTGTGCATACAGTTAAAGTATATTGTAAAACTGAAAAATTATTTACTTAAATCATTTACAGTTGCGCCATTGTTGTGTTTCTGCTTTACATGATTTTATGTTATGAGCAGGTCAAGAAAATGGTTTCTGTGCTTGTTTTTTCTTCACATTTTGTATTAATAAGTGTAACAATTAGCTGATTAATCTATTAGTAAATTGACTTTTTTTTTTTATGAAATCAATTGACTATTCTGAATTGTTTATTAAATAATTCCTTAAGCAAAAATTCCCATGACCTGCTGGTTCCAGCTTCTCAAATGTGCATTTGTGATGCTTTTCTTTGTCATATAGCAAATCAAAAGTATTTTTTGAATTGTTGGTCAAAAAACAATATATAATATTATAGTCTAAACGATTGATTAAGAAAATCAAGGGCAGGTTAATGGATAGTGAAAATAATCCCTAGTTTCAGTCCTATTCATATGTATTTAATATTTTCTTTATTTTCAAGGTAGATGAAAGTCACACATCCTCAATAATATAATAACTTACTGCATGTTGCAGGCAGTTCATCAGTTCCATCACCACAGTCGTCAGTTCCATCACAAATCCACCTCCTGGTAATGCACCTCCCATTTCCACACTTGAACTGAGTGGATCTGCATGTGATGGCTGCATCTGTAAGTGATAGAAAATGAGTTCAGTGTGACTAAAAAATGGGTGTCATTGTGAGGCTAATATTTAACTGAAAATTACACAGGAAAAAAAAGTTACTATTGAAGGCCACTGACATTCAGATAACTGGGAAAACCACACCTTCTACTCTTTGCTTAACTCGGATGAAATGTCCAGATTAAGATAACAACATTGACTCATGTTAGAACAAGACATGAAGTAATAAGACTTTAACGTGAAGTATTGGCTCTTTATTTACAGGAAAACAAAATTAGTAGTCCTATCTCCTTTATCTTTATTCCCCCATGACACACACACACACACACACACACATTAAACTTTTCTTTATTTCACTTTACTTTTGGACATAAAAGTCCATATTAAATAAGAGATAGATAGAAAAGAAAAGAAATAAGAGGAAGAGACAGACTTAAAAACCTTTACTAGATATACAAATATGTGTTTCATTTGATGTTGCAGCTTTTGTAGGAATATCCACTCATCACTCATCTGCATCTTATCTTCTCCTACATGTGTTCACTCAGGTGTAGCAACCATTAATGTCAGTGCAATGTAAAGCAGGTTTAACCCAACCACAAGCCTCGGGTGGTTTGACGCATTTCCGGTAGGGAACAGGGCTCAAACGGCTCTTTTTGTCACGTCAGTGGCAGTAGCTTCACTACTCAGCTTGAAATTTCTAAAGCGATACGACCTTATATTAATTCCGGATTATTTTGGCAGATGTCTTGCCCCGAGATAATCACACCTCAATGAACCCGCCAGTCAAAGGAAAGAGGGCATCAATATCAAGGAACATGTGAAACCAACAAAGGCCATTCACAATCAAGTGTGTGCCATCCTCCATCACCTCTGCACTGCCAGTCTCTCCTGTGACCTGGAGGCTGGGGACATGAAAGACTATGCCTTTAAGACAATAGCATGGGAGGAGTTGAACAATCACACCACCAGTTGCTGATTGGTCCCAGAGTGACATTCCTCACAACAGCATCACAGTGACCCACAGTCAAGAGGCGTAGACTAAATACAAGGAAGTCATCTGAGTGTGTCAATGAGTGATGACAGGACAGGCACAGTATAGGTCTGATGGATAACGATAGAGTAATGATGATTCAGGAAATTGTGAAATAAGGAGAGGATGCTTTCTCAATACTGGGCTTACCACTGAGAGTCACCTCCCTCCTGCTTTGAAAATATAACAACTGAAGTGAGAAATTGACTGAATCTCATCTTTGGTTATTCTTGGAAACATCAAACTAAAATATCTGTCTTTCAAATTTCTCAACAACCGTTGATCCAATCAACTTCAGACCTGGCGGGTGTATTGCTGAGGAGTGTGAAGTTCTTTGGATAAGCAGTTCTCGAGAAAGCTGCAAGCAGCAATACCAGAGGCCAAGCAAAAACAAAACAAAACAAACCAACAGGTATGTTTTGAAAGGGGCACTGCAGTAGTTAAGTTGATTCTGGGCTTCACTTATTAGGGGAAAATGTTGGCTGAGCTTGAGAGGCTCTTCCTGTGTACATGCGCTAACTCTTGGGGAAACCAGAAACACACACAAATGCTCACACACATGGCCGGGAGGCTAGACGTGCATTCCAGGAATAGAGTTTTCGAGGCACGCTCCAGCTGTTCCTGAAGATGTGCGGTGACACATGTACTATGAAAAAAAAGTTGCTCTGCAAACCTCGCTCACTTTCCCTTTATGAGAATCGTTCATTCATTCCAGTTGCAGGAGAGGAAGCAAAAGTAACTGACCTCCAAACTCCTGACCTCGTCTCTGAGGGTGGAGACTGTTAACAATATATAGGCCCGTGTTTTCATTTTCTACTGCTAATCTTCCCTGCCGCTTCCACATATGAGTCACACCCTCCCATGAATACTGTTCAGCAAGAGGAGGTTTCATTTAATTCTTTACAGGAAGTCTTTTCTGTGGTGAAAAGTTCAGATCTAGTTTGGCTCATGAAGAATATATTAGTTATTCACTATTTTTAAATCCCCAATATTTATTTAAGATCTACTTCAAATGTTACTTAGTAATCCCATGAAGCATGTTAAAAGTGTTGTTGAGCATATTTTGTCTCTATGGCTATCCTGAAAATGTAACTGGTTAACCTAGGCCATAATTGTATTTCCTCTCATATCCAAAAAGCTGCAAACCTGTCACGCACAGCTGAGAAAGCCGAGTTCAAAAAGTACTGCAACTGCATCTTAATTAAAACGGTGGAACAAGCTACTGTACGTGCTTCTTACATTTACAGCTACAGACAGAGAACTGACTACAAGACCGCAAATTTCAGTAAACAGACCTGTTTGATAGTTTCTCAAGCAGAGTGCATCAATTGCTTCTGCAGTGAAACTGCATCTTTCAGATGCTATTTATATCCACAATGTGAACCTGACAACCAGCAAACCACCAAGTCATAACACCACCATGTAAGGCCATTGGAGTACTACCTCAAATGCACACCAGACTGCTATAATGCTCTTGAAAATGTATGAAAACTCATACTTGTTTGACAGCAGAAACTGGTTGAACTACTGGCAGATACTCACAAGAGGTTAGACAAGTCGTCATCACAACGCTGCATGACAACAATCCCCCTTTGTGACCACATGAGACTTTGTCCACTAACAATGCATTCCTGTCTTTTGTGGCACATACATGTAGTACACACACACACTAAAAACCTTCACAACAGGGATTGTTTATTGACTCAAACGTGCACCTAGCAGTTAATAAATAACCAGGATGCATGTGCATCAGAAGACACTTCAGTCCGTACTGGTTTAATAATCTATAGCTGCACTATATTGAGATGAATTTACTGAGGTAATGACTTAATATTATTGTAGTCTAAGTATTGTGACTAAATTAAGTTTGATTCCTCAGGTGTATCAAACTGCTGCACATTTCTTCTGTAACTTTCACTTGATATCAGTATCTTATTCCTGCAGATTTCAGTGAATGGGCAACACCAGGCCTTGATTATAAAGCATGCTCCAGAGGTGTTTCTAAATGATTGATGGATAAAGTGTTGTCTTTGTGAGTCGCCACAGTCTAAAAGTTTAGTCTCCCATGTGGAAATCTGCTTTTTAAAAACTCTTCTTTAATACAGGCAGTGCACGGCTATGCCTCATTTCAGGAGTATGCTAAACACAAAGTGAATACATTAAACAAACCCGAGCCTGACCTTTAAACAAATGAAAATAAAGTACACATGAATATTCCCCTCTAAAACACACACACACACACACACACACGAATGCACGCACGCATGCACACACACACATACACATACACACACACACACACACACACACACACACACACACCCCACTAGATCTGATGACTGGAAGTCAGTACCATGAACTGGAGAAAAAAAATATTAAATTTGAATCTGAAAATCTTTTGAAGGAGAGTTGAGATTATCGGAGATTACTAGCAAAATGGGCCCTAAAGGCATATTTTTGCCTTAAAGGGCATTAGGGTCACTCCTTCACTAATCGTGTTATTTGTATGAAAATAAATACAAATCCATTTATGGCCAAACTCAATGGTGATGATGTGGGACTAAAATTAAAGAAGCTTTTCATATTTTATTATTTATTTTTATAGTGTCAGTGAAGTATTATTATTTTATATATAACTAATATTTTTTTTATTTGGCTCTCTCGTGATATTGTATCTGTTATTCTCTCTCTTCAACTGGGTTGTACACTCTAAACCTAAAAATGTTTATTTTTATATTGCCTTCTATTTGTCTTTTATCTCCCCCAGTAAAACACCTTGTGATCTCTGCTTTCAAGTACCATATAAATAAAGTTTGCTTGCTGATAAAGCTATTTTTCTTTTCTTTTTTGCTTCAGTGTGGTGTCTTATAAGTCGGCTGTGGACCTTTATGTACAGTATGACGCGCAAAATATTATTAATTCATTCACAGTAATCCATATAGCCTTAGTAAAACCTTTGGAAGCTATTTTCTCTAGCATGACGTGGTACATTACTGTCTAGGGATCTCACACACACACACACACACACACACACACACACACACACACACACACACACACACAGCTTAGCTTTGGATACACTTGTAAATTCAGATTTTCCCAGCATCTAATTTCCTCCAGCGTGCTGCAGAGGAGGATGCATAAACGCTGGTGTTTTAGCCGCACCCTTTCTCTTTGACAACCGCCTGTTTCTGCGTTTGTTCCGCCCATCTGAAACTTGAAACTGACCGGCAGCACGGAAGGACGTGATTGGCTTTTAAGTTGCATTCTAGAACGATACGAACCAATCAAAGCGCGGTGCGTAAATTTCATTCATTCTACATTGTAAACTACACTGTTGTTATCACATACAATATGTAATTTCCGTGTCCTTATTGTAGGCCTACTGATTCGTGGAATATGGTTGATATTTAGTAAGAAAGGTACTTGCCAGGAAATCACATTTCTTACCTGCTTGAGGCGAAAAATGAATCAGCATCAACAGACAGCAACATGTGGACAGTCCGGTGAGTCCCTTCCACATCCCAAACATGTCCTGTCCTCCTTATTTGTCCTTATTTGACAGCTAAAGAAGAGCCAGATATGGAGTTCACCACAGGATCTGTGCGTAAAAAGGCTCTGGGTCAGACGGAGAGGGCAGACAGCAGAGTCAAGCAGAGGCTGTGCGTAACAGGCGAGTGTCAGCAAAATATTTAGGAGTCCTAGTCACATCTGACGATTTTCTATGAGGCTGACACGAGGGCGGTGCTAGAGCAGTGGTGTGATGTTTAAAAGTAGACGTGAGCACCGCCGGGGGGAGGAGCCACAGTGTTGCTGTATCACCGTGTGTGTGTGTGTGTGTGTGTGTGTATGTATATATAATCTGTTGTCCATCACCCCTCCATCCACCCATCTATTCCTCCCATAACGTAATTTCCAGTGTGTCCGAGAGGAAGGAGATGTACTGTGCATATGTATGTGTGTGTGTGTGTGTGTGTGTGTGTGTGTGTGTGTGTGTGTGTGTGTGTGTGTATGTGTGTAAGAGGGAGAATGAAAGGAAAAGGGGGGAAAAAACGGACTGACAGAACTGAAAAAGGCAGTTCGCATGTTATAGCTATTTAGTGATGGTAGCAGTCTCTCTAAGAAGAAGCAGCAGCTTTTAAAGTGGTACAGACGCAACAAAATATAAGACGACAGTCACACCAAGTGGGCTAGGCTAATAACCTAATAAATTAGTTAATGGTAAAGTTGTAGTGAAGCCAGTAATGTAATGCGATGATGAAGGTTTCCAGCTTTCAGGTAAATGTAGGCCTAGCTGTATTTGGCATTTGGTCACTTTGAAGCTGTATTTGCTTGCTATAATCTTTCCTCCTGTTCAAATTGAGCATTAAGACAACCCCTCATTAAGTCAAAGTCCACAACACAGTCCTCATTTTGTGAAAATATTCCGAAGTTTATCAGAAGCTAAGCTTCTGCGGTCCGTGTTAGAGATATCAAGTGGATATGTTTCAAAGTTTTAGGCTACTGTCTTTCTAGTTAGCTCCTACAAATCTAAACATAGGAACGAGAACTGTGGATTTTTGTCCCTCATGACTTACATTAAAAGTGGAGAAAGGGGCGTTCAGCTCGGGGTGGATGGTTGGGTCAAACAAACACGTGATTTCACCCAGGAGACCCGTGTCGTGTCCCGTGCCTGAAAGGCTATGTACAGCGGGTCGTCATCAACCGCAAGACTGGCGCTTTGATCCCGGGCTCCTCCGGCCGCACGCCAAACTGTTCTAGAGCAAGACACCCCAAGTTGTTCTCCGGACGCTACTATGTGTGCTATGAAGCCTATTGTACTATTGTATGATATAAGAAGAATGAAAGTCTAAGCCTGAAAGTCATCATACATCAGTGAAGTAGACCTGGAGTATTCAAATGTAAAACATCAGGTTCATATATATCCACAGTCACATTGTGTTCCTTATCAAAAGCAAACCGAACATTTGCAAAACAAAATAGCATTAGTAGCCTAATGTTGCAAAATGTCTTGGAAAGATGATAACCTACAATGCTACATTATACAATATTACAGTACGTACTGTAATATTGTATAATGTAGCATTTCCAAGGAAGTGATAATCACTGGGAGAAAATGCTCTATCAGTTCATTCTGCTAATGTATGTAGCTCCCAAAAGATAACAGTGTCTCAGAAAAGTGAGTCAGTTTCCCCCACGTCTTTCTTAATGCATCATACTGTTTTACATGTAGAGTTCAGTGTGGATTCCGATACTAGTGTGTGTGTGTGTGTGTGTGTGTGTGTGTGTGTGTTTTAAGACCTACCTTAGCCTTGCTCCTTGTAGAAGCAGGGAGCTGTGAGAGATATTCCAGGAATGTCGAAAAAGCTGCTGGATTACAATTTCTGCTACGTCCACCACCATCACTACACATTAACACACCCACAGTGAGGCACGCTGTAAGTGTGATGTGTATGTATATGCATGCACAGTACATTTTTCAGCTGTACACGATTTAGTAAAACATCAACTTCACTGACTTCCGAAAAACAAGTGAGTCATACTAAAAGACTTCATCATGTGTAAAAATCCCCTCCATCTGAGATCCCTGAAAAGAGACAGTATGCCCTTTTCACTGCAGTTATTTTTTAGTTGTCATAAAGCACACGTGTTAGTAATAACATTAATGAGGACTCTGTTCTAAGTGTCCCAGTAAGTCATGACAGTGAGCCAGGATGCCATCACTTATTTCATTATTTACACCTGTGCTTTTCAGACTGTGACACGTCAAATTGTCTTCTGTGAAAAAGGTCTGTTGTATAGACCTTTTTCACGGCAGACATGTTGACATGTCAATGTAGGAAAAGCACAGGTGTATTCAAAACCATTAATGGTGGCTGGTGGTGATGGCGCAGTGGATATGACACATGCCTTTGGTGTGGGAGAATCGAATCGAGGTTCGAATCCCACTGCGATACATCAACCAATGTGTCCCTGAGCAAGACACTTAGCCCCTAGTTGCTCCAGAGGCGTGTGACCTCTGACATATATAGCAATTGTAAGTCGCTTTGGATAAAAGCGTCAACTAAATGACATGACATGACATGTAATGTAATGGCTGAATTCTACTTAGGAGAGGCCCTGGTATTGTGCATGCTGACTCACTGAAATAGCTTACTGGGACACTTGATGGCATTGAGCCATTGTCAAGGTTATCAATTTCAGCTGTGCTTTTCCTACTATGACAAGTCAACATGTCTGCTGTGAAAAAGGTCTATTATCTCTAACCAACTCTAACCACCAAGTTTAAAACAAGGATGTTGTTTTTATTTACACTCACCTAAAGAATTATTAGGAACACCATACTAATACCGTGTTTGACCCCCTTTCGCCTTCAGAACTGCCTTAATTCTTTGTGGCATTGATTCAACAAGGTGCTGGAAGCATTCTTTAGAAATGTTGGCCCATATTGATAGAATAGCATCCCCCACACCATTACACCACCACCACCACCACCAGCCTGCACAGTGGTAACAAGGCATGACGGATCCGTGTTCTCATTCTGTTTACGCCAAATTCTGACTCTACCATCTGAATGTCTCAACAGAAATCAAGACTCATCAGACCAGGCAACAGTGGTGGTGGTTATTTGAGTCAAAGTTGATCTTCTATCAGCTTGAATCACTCGGCCCGTAACGTTCTCCTCTGACCTCTAGCATCAACAAGGCATTTTTGCTCACAGTACTGCTGCATACTGGATGTTTTTCCTTTTTCAGACCATTCTTTGTAAACCCTTGAAATGGTTATGCGTGAAAATCCCAGTAACTGAGCAGATTGTGAAATACTCAGACCAGCCCGTCTGGCACCAACAACCCTACCACGCTCAAAGTTGCTTAGATCACCTTTCTTTCCCATTCTGACATTCAGTTTGGAGCTCAGGAGATTGTCTTGACCAGGACCACACCCCTAAATGCATTGAAGCAGCTGCCATGTGATTGATTGATTAGATAATTGCACTAACGAGAAATTTAACAATTAATCCTTTAGGTGAGTATATTTTCCCCTGAAAAATTGACATTTCGGAGACACAATTTCATCTGAGAGCAGCAATATGTTTTTTTACGATATTGGCCATGAATCCTAAAGTTATTTGGTAAAGACTGCGTAAGTGCAAAATGTGCATGCAAGCAAATACAAAATAACTTTGTTTTGCTTAAATCTTTTTAATGTTAATTGTATTCCTCTGCACATGTAAACTGCTGCTGGATGTGGGACAATTTATACTTATCTAACACCATTGCTGTCCTAATAAACCAGTAGCTTTTTGAATTTGAGCCAACAAATCTGATTACTCTTATCTACCATCAATTAGTGTGTGTGCTGCATTGGGCTAGTCCGCTAATCACACTGAATGGAATTTAGTTTCCCTTCATTATTTTATTCATTATTATACTTTCAATTTCTGTAAAAAACAAAACAAAAAATGCGAATGTCAGCAGAAAGTTCTTCTTCAAATATTCCTCACTGGGAGCAGCTCAGTCAGCAGTGCAGAAGACATAAGTCATTGAGTTATATGAATACTACATATATAAATCCATGCTAGTCTACATAAATTCATCCAGGCAGGCCTTCAAAGGCCCTTGACTTCAAATTATACACTTGATATCAACATTTGTCTCTATACCAAACAGAGAACAAGACTCTGTGAGATAGACACAGAATATACTGTACACTACTTTATCTAATACTGACTGTGTCTGCTCAGTATGTGTATGTTTTCTGTCCTTCGCTATCTGTAAAAGTCATGTACAGTTTCTCAGGACCAACAGATTTGATAACTCTACACACACACACACACACACACACACACACACACACACACACACACACACACACACACACACACACTTTTTTGGGGGCAGTCTATGCTTGTGCTGTGTTTTGTTTTTATAACTCTCTCTGGGTCTTACAGTCCTTCAAGCCTTTTTACGTGTACGTCTTAACATTTGTATTTCAAAGTCTGTGCATCATGAAATATATATATATATATATATATATATATATATATATATATATATATATATATATTTTTTAAAAGCATATAAACAGCTAAACCAGCTTTTTCTCCTCTTAAAAGTTTCACTGCACTCATCTCTGCTGCCTACAAATGCAGAGAAACAATGACCTCCTTAAAAAGTTCCTTTATTGAACCTATAAACTGTAGTCTTTTGATTTATTGCTGAAACACAGAAGTATAAGGGTCACTATGAAGCTAGTAAAGGGAACTCCATGGACTTGTTTGAACACTAAAAAAGATGTGTGTGTGTGTGTGTGTGTGTATGTACACACACACACACACACACACACACACACACACACACACACACACACCATCAATTAGTGTGTGTGCTGCATTGGGCTAGTCCGCTAATCACACTGAATGGATATGGATATATATATATACACATATATATGTGTGTGTATATATATATATGTGTGTATATGTGTTCTGTTTATCTGATTTCAAGGGTTTCAAATTGTGTCCCAACTTTTTTTCTACTTGAATCGTGTTCTATTTCCATTATATCTTTGTATACTGTATGTGTGTTTTATGCTTGTATACATATTTTTTCATCTTTGTGAAGCACTTTGGTGCAAACTGGTTTGCTTTTAAAGTGCTATATAAATAAGATAAACTTAAACTTAAACTAAAAAAGACAAATGGACATGAATGTTACTCCTTTACATTCAGTTTGGGTCATTAGAGAAGAGCTTTTAGACAGTTGTCCACATTATCAGCAAAGCACAGGGTATTATATACAGTATGTGTGAACCCCAAAACTACATATTTTTACATCTCCAGAAAAGTTTTAACAAAACCCTGATTCTGCCTGTTTGTGGGGACTTCGGGAGCTGCCCCCCATCCCCGCCAACAGATGTTAACAGCTGGTTTTGAGTTGAAGTGATCCAGGAGTTCCTATAACCCCCCCCCCCCACTGCTAGAAGCAAACACTTCAAACCCCAACACAGACCTCACTGTCGAGGTTCTTTTTAAAACCACACACAGCACATCCAAACATGTGCCAAGTTCCCTCCTCCTAAGGGACACTGCACAGTCAACATGTTTGTCTCAGTGCAAGCCAACCCGCTTACAAAATAAACAGAAATATGAGGGGTATAGCAAGGATGTTTATACCATCTGGATAAAGAGCTTCTGTATTCATTTATTTGCATGACCTTACTGAGAAGTGACTTACTGAGAAGTTTAATGTTGATTTTATATTTCTTGTTATGTTGGAGGCCATGTTGGAAATAAGGTCAAGTTGGGCCAAAACAACATCTAAATTCCCAGGAAGTGATTTTACATCGCAGTGTCTAACATTTCCTTTGTGAAAAGCTTAAAATTCAAGGACAGTTTTGAGAAAATAATACAAATACACAAGGTTGAATTAAAAAAGTCATCCTGCTTCATAAGGAGCAGTGAAATGACTGACTGGTGTTTGTATGAGACCTCCTCCTAGTGGTCAAACAGAGCCATGATATCTGACAGATTTAATGACAGAACTGTTTTAAAGGCACAATGAGTAGAATTTCCCTAAAAACAATGTATAGACTAATACAAAAATAATCCCTCCCAATCATCACCTATGACTATTAGAAGTGTGTGGTGGTGTCTGTATCTGCAGAGACTCTGCCCTACCGGTATTTTCTTATTTTGCTGTTTCTGGGCGTCTATAAAAAACGTAGTGACCAGCAGGTGCGTGATTTTAAGTACGCATCCAAAAGGAAGCTACGAAAATGGCGGGGAAAGTGCCAGAACGCCAAGGGGACAAAGCTCATTCCAAAACTAAAGTGAATATGGGGTTGGCTTTCACCCGCTGGTGAGCACCGTAACCCTCATTGAGTTGGGGCAAACTTTATATGTTGTGCTTACAAACCATAACCGACAAATCCTACTCATTCTGCCTTTAAGGTTTATTGGGCCTGAAATGTGAAGCCTAGTTCCCTAACAAGGCTTTATTGCCCCCAAAAGATCAAACACAAACCTGATGAGAGTAAAGTGAATGTGACTGCAGCAGTGCTTGTAGTAGACAGGATTTAAATGAACTTTCTCATCATTGATGACTAAAGCCTCTAAAAACATCAAAACCTTTCCTTCTTCCTTAATTACCTCCAGCTATTAGGAATATAGCAAATACATCCAAATACATCTTGAGTAGTAAAATTTATATAAAAAGTTATTTTCATTATTGAATAATCTGCGGATTATTTCTTGATCGTATAAAATGTCAGAAAATAGTGAAAAATGCTCTTCTACAATTTATCAATTATGAAAATAATTGCAGATTAATTTTCTGTCAGCTTACACATACGACAACATAAGCTTTTACTATGATTTATTGTTACGTTTTGAAATCCAGCAACGATGCCCACAACACAACACAGACAGATCATAATAATTTAGTGGAGAAAAAGATGCTTTGGTTGTATGTTGTTCACTCCATTTACCTACCATAATGAACAAAGTACAGTACTGAAGTTGTGAGCTGTACACACATGCATTGACATAATTTTTTATACTCCAAAAAATACTCTATACAGTATATCCAACACCGTACGGCCATGAGGCATTCACAAGCAGAGAGGAGCCACTGTCCCTCTGGTCCTTTGTCTTGAAATCAAAACCATAAAAAGTGCCAAAGTACATCAAAACAGTTCTGAAATCCTAAAGTCACCACACAACAACTGAAGGAGAAACAGTTAAAGTTACAGTACTCATTGATGAATTACGACCTCATGATTCTTCAAGTCTACAATCAACAGTTATAAGTGCTTACAGTATATTGGAAGTGTAACAGGTATGCAGCAGCAAGGTTGTTTTTATACTGTACTTTATATACAGTGACCGTGACCCAACTCCATTAAACCTCAGTCCAATAACTGTGGTAGGTTGCTAAAGAGCTTCTGAGAAGTCTGGAAACACCCTGCGCCCACAGCAGGCTGGATTTCCAACTCAAACAGTGAGCCCTGGTTACAAATATGTGATGTGCACACACCTCAGCAATCACAGTGGCTCCAAAGAGGCCGAGTGTTATTTGCCACAGTGTAGCAGAGGCAAAACATCAGGTCTGTATGTCCAGAAGCAAGCTAAGGTAAGGTAATGTTAGGTAGTAGCTGGGTGAAAACACAGCTCTATCTGAAAACATTTACTGTTTACATTCAATGTTGTTTACTTCACTTTACTGGATCCGCCAGATCTAATGCCTCAGGTTAGCTAAGGACTCATTTTTTAATCCCAATTTGTCCAAAACAAATAATTTGGATAAATATAGGCGTCATTGGAAATTAAATGTCTTGTTATGTCAGAGTTGAACTTATGAACCTTTATTCCTCTTGAAGACTGTTTGGGTTAGTTTTAATGGTATTAAAGCAGTAGATAAACATTTTATAATAAGTGGTTTATAACACACTATAACGTACTTGTAGGCAGATATAAGCATTTATTAATGTATTTGTCAACAGCTATAACTCCGCCTGTGGTCACCAATAAGTGGAGGCTGGTTTATAAACAGATAATGATAATATAGTAAACCAAGTTGTAATAATATAAAATATGTCTTTATAGGAGAATTACAATTACTGTACATTAATAAACACTTACATTTCCTTATAGCTGTGTACAACTACATTTTTGTATGTTATCAACCATTTATATTACATGTTTATATACTACTTATAAATGCTAAACAGGGGGAATGGCTTCAGGGCATTTGCAGTATATTTTCTACATTGAGCTGACTCCCAGAAGTGATTTCATACCTATACACGGACACCGTTCTCATTAAAACTGATTAAAAACTCTCCTGTAATTGCACAAAAAGGTTAAAACCTCATTTGATCCCTTTATGTTTAGACTTTTTCAGACTGGGCCTCAGCAGAGAAACAGAAACAGTTTAATGTGGTGGTGTGCATAGTCAGATTAATCTGTGTATTTTATGATATTGTATGTGTACTGTTTTCATGTGATGTCGATATGACTAATCAAATAATATGTATGTCTGTTTCTGTATAGACAGTATTGCAAACCTCCCTTCTATTTGAGTCCTATGACATTTGACTGAGGATGGATGGAGTTGACAGAGGCGTATTTTATTTACTGTAAATGCAGTGCTCGAGTTGGAGGAATATCCCTTTATGTCCCCTTCTCTCCCACATTACAGTACAGTTCAGGACTCCTCGTCAGTGGCACTGGGGGAGCGCTCCTGGAGGAGAGATAAAAGAGAAAACTAGAAAATGTCTAGAATATTCTTTAATCTGCAGCCCAACCCTGATCAGAAAGAAAAAAAAAAACCTGATAAGACTGATAAAGTTGATAAACGGATGACAATCATGGGATATGTGTGTCATGACTTTTTTTTATTCAAACAAGTGTTGTAAGAGCTCATGAGAAAATCATAAAAACAAGTTTAAAAAACAGCATCCCGCAATGTGAAGAAAGAGCTTTAAAATTCCTGAGTAAAAACCCAAAACTTTTGTTTCCTCATTACCAACTTTTTACCAAGTTTAACTGAAATCGGTCAACATGTTTTAAGATATCCTGCAAACCAAAACATAACAGTTTGGGCAGACATAATTAAGGACAAAGAGAAAATAGGCTGCCATTTTTACATTCAGTTATTTTTACACTCTGCAGGTTTGCTGCTTTATGTCTGCTGAGATCAAGCATGTAGAAACATATGACTGAGCCACGAATGGAAAAGAAGTGAGTCTTTACCTGAGCACTTCCATCATTAATTCCATACTCAACGTAGTACTAATTTTGACAAATATTTTCACTCTCTGAAGGAATATTTTTTAATTGATCTTTCAAAAACACACACATACAAACACACACACACACACACACACACACACACACACACACACACACACACACACACACAGTGAGTTACCTCTTCCTGCTCATCCTCAGAGTCGTCATCACTAACAACAGGTTTGGCTCTGCTGCGCCCTGATCGTCTGCTGCGACCCTTCCCTCGATCTCCACCTTTATCCTTCTTTCCCAGACGGATCTTCACTTTCACTGAGCGAGCTGGAGACAAACACACACAGACACACAGACACACAGACACACAGACACACACACACACATATATACACACACACACGTAACATGTTTATGGTATAAATAAAACTAAGACTAATCTAAAGCGTGAAAAAGCACTTTAGTGTTTTCAAAACAATGTAACTCTCGAGCGAAAAATGATCAATGACGAAACGGACATCACAGCACATTCTTACTACTGACAAAGTCAATCACAAATTAACTAAAACATAAATTGCATATACAAACAACAACAAACTAAAAGGAACATGCTTACATTCAGTCTCTGATCCTTCCTCTAGCTCGTCTTCCTCTTCCTCACTCTCCTCTCCTTCACTTTCCTCCTCCTTCTCGATCTTTTGCCTCAAACTGGTAAACACTGACTGGAGGACGATGGAATCTTCATATATCTGCTCACATGAGAAAAACATGGCAGAAAACAACTGTTTATAATCGCCATCATCAGACCCTCCATAGTGGGAGCCAGCTAGCAGGAGCCTTACCCCTGTTGGATCGACAACTTCAACGGGCCAAGTGGAATGTTATTGGCCACTTACTTTCAGTAACCACAATTCATATATGATTACTAACATTTTAGCATTTTATGGTAAAGGAGACAGGCAGAAATAGTCGTCTGCCATGCATGATAAAGGCGTCTGGTGGGCCAATCAGCAACAAGATGCATAATTTCTCCAGTGACGTAGCAGTTATAGCTTTAATGACCTTTATTTAAAGCTTTCTGATCAATGCAATCCGCGTATATATAACAAATTTCACCAATTAGACTTTTGGCATTTAATTATGGTGCACCAAGTCTCCAAGTTTCCTAAATATAGGACAAGTAGTGGCTGAGATATAAAAAGAAGACAAAAAGTTATTTTTTTCACCAAGTGACAGGTGTACAAACTACTCTCACTGAACAGTACACAGTAGAGACGAGGACAGCAGGTGTTTTTCTGCGTCCATGAGTAAAGATTGTACACATAAGTCTCACCAGTGATCCCTCCAGGTTGAAGGTCTGAGCGTTTTGGAAGAGC
Organism: Sander lucioperca; assembly: GCF_008315115.2. Classification (NCBI taxonomy): domain Eukaryota; kingdom Metazoa; phylum Chordata; class Actinopteri; order Perciformes; family Percidae; genus Sander; species Sander lucioperca. Next base: position 43,759,506 of record NC_050176.1, read on the forward strand.
AGCATAACGTCTCTCTCCAGGTCACCCAGACTGCGATAGCGATGACCTCGAATCCTCTCCTACAGTGAAGATACAGTATGTACATCACTTAGTAACATGTGATGTGTATCTGTTAACCTATACATTTTCTTGTTGTCTTTTTTTGTTGTATGGGCGATACTTTGCAGCTGCAGTAACCAACCTACCCCAAAAGAATATTTTTTTCTGCTCTAACCTTGATCTTCCTAAAGTCCACAGGCTTGCGGATCAGTTCGTAGTACTCTGGCAGCTCTTTTCGAGACGGCAGCTGGATGAACACCTCGCTCAGCTGACGCCCACTGGCGCTGCAGGAAATGACATCATCAGGATGAGACAAAACACTTTTAGAATTCATCAAATTAAATGTCCCTTTGTTCATTTATTCTACTTAAACACTATGGGTGAGAGACAACTTTCATAAACACTCGTATCTATGAATAAAAAGATGAATAAAAACTTTAGCTTTAGAGTTCAGATCCACCACTGTTTGCCAGTTTCTGTTTAATTGTAGATTTGACATTTTTTTGGAAAACCCTACACATTACTTTTTCCTTAAACTACAGCCCCACGTCTTCATAAATAAAATACTGTCAGCAAACATATAAAAGCCAATTAATAAACGTTAGTAAGAGTTAAAGCTCTCAATCTGTAGGTCCACATAGCATGCATTTAAATTCTTAAGTCTTTAAGTCCAGCCAGCAGTGGTACAGACATTATATACATATACATGCATTATTGGTGACTATTTAATAACTTCTATGCAAATATTGTGCGCTCTACTTCACTTTGTATGTATTTGATGCCATTTGTGTGACATCTGATGGTTTAATTCATATACATGATAGCATCATTTAAAATATCTGATTTTGTGATATTTACTTTTGAACTTTCAATGAGAGCAGAACAAGTGTTATTTCAGAAAATGTGTGTAAGCTGTTGTGAAAACTGGTGACTTCTCTCAGTTTCTATAAATGTTCAAGGAAGTGCAACATCCCTTCTCTTTTGACCTTAAGTTGTCCTGAAACTAATGATGGCCACAACAGGGATGAGTAATGGGTCAGTAAAAACAATGCTACATCTTTTAATGTCAGTGAATTAGCACCACAAAACTTGTGAGCTACCTGTCTTTATACTTGATGACAGCGTCCACGATCTTCTTCATCTTCTTTGTGAGGGCGGGGGGGTTGGGGGAGAGTTTCTCAGCAGGTGGTCGTCCCCTCTTCCTCTGCCTCTTCCCATCTTCGTCTTTGTCCCCTCGACCTCGTCCCCCCGAGGAAGAGGAGGGACCAGGGAGATCCAGGTCGCGGTCACGCTTCCTCTTGCGGGTCGTCTTTTTGTGACGTACCTCTTCCTCGATCTCCTCTAGTGTGCCCTCCTCTATCGCCTGCACGGGAAACACAGACTGAGAGATTAAAAGACTAATCAACCCTTTACTCCAGGAAGCGAAGAAGTTTTATGTTGTATTTAAATTTGATTAATTTCTCAGCTCTGCCCCTGCTGCATGAGGCTAATAACCTTGATCCACTGCTTCTCTGTCAGTGAATCGCTGTAATCCACCTCCTTCCGCTGTCGAGAACCTCGTCCAAACATTTTCTCCTCCTCTTCCTCGCAGGTCAACCTTTCAACCTCAGCGTCGTCCTTCATGATCCAAGTGGGCAGCTCGTCCTCCTCCATCAGACGAGGTTTTCGCCGTGGGTTACGGGCATCCTCGCGACGCCTGTCTAGGTCCATACGCTGAGGGAGGGAGAGGAAGAAAAAAAGGGCCACGGAACATACAGTATGTAGGGAGAGGATTTTGGTTAAGGCTGTAGTTAAAGACCTGTATGAGCTGTAATTTATCTTCAAAACACTGACCATGAACTGATCGAACTCCTCCTCACTCCTGGCAATCATCTGGTTGACCGTCTCATCATCTGGCACCTCATCCTCCTCCTGAATACAGCAAGCACACATCGGCAATCAGAGCATAAGCAGGCTCACTCTTTAAAATTGTGCTTCTGATTGTTTCTGGTGCACGCACGCACACACATTAATGCGTAGACAGACTTCCTGACCCCAGACCTCGTCTTGCTCCTCGTGTTCCAGGATGGCCTGCAGGAAGGCCCTGCGCTCGTGGCTGGAAGACTTCTGATCAAACATGCCAGCCTGAATGACCTTTTGGTCCACGTTAAGTTTGTACTTGGCAGCAGCCAGGATTTTCTCTTCAACACTGTTGATCGTGCAAAGACGCAGCACACGCACCTCGTTCTGTTGACCGATACGGTGGGCTCTGTCCTGAGCCTGCAGGTCCTGGAAAAGAACAAAAGCCCTGTTCAGACCTGGCATTAACATGCGTTTTGGGTGAACCGATTACAAGTGGAAAACTCTGACGACGCATTGAGATCTAATCACTCAGACCACATTCGGAGGTGGTCTGGGCCACATATGGCCAAATTCTTATAGCAGTGTGTGCGCAAAGGTGGCCTGATCCACTCTAAAGGACCACCAACTCAACTGACGTCCTATGCGGAAGCATAAGTGTAGCATTCTTAAATCGTGTAAGCTGGCTTTGTCTACAACATTTGAAATCTGAAAATACTGCTAGCTGGGTACTCTCTTCAGTTCCTCGCCCACATTCCAGTTTTACAGTACTTTGTGTTTGACTTTTTTTTAAATGATGCATTTCTTTAAAATACTATGCAAGAAATCATGGCGCTCTGTGATTCAAATCATAAGCTAGCAAAGGTTCAATTAGCTACTACACACAGCACTTCAGCACTATTCTCTTGTTGAATCAAACAAACTGACTACTAGTAACCAATATTGTCTTTTCTCTAAACTCTGGATTCTGAATCTGAGGTCTCTTTGTTGCTGTGTTCATGTCTATTATTATGTGCAAGTGCCCTGTAGACACTAGCCTCTAACTGCTCTAACAACTTAAACTAGAAGTTGAGATCAGCTTGATTTTTTATTAAATTGTGTCTTTTGTAAATTAAAATAAACATGCATCCCACCTGATGTGGGTTCCAGTCAGAGTCAAAAATAACCACGGTGTCAGCAGACTGCAAATTTAGGCCGAGGCCTCCAGCTCTTGTGCTCAGGAGGAAGATAAAGTACTCTGATCCTGGTTCATTGAATGTCTTCAGTAACATTCCTCTATCTTCAGCTTTTGTAGTGCCTGAGATGTTAGGGAGGAGGTGAAAGAGAAGAAAAGCACATGAAGGAAATAAAGGTTTAGCAAGAAAGTGTTACAAAAGAAACAAGATTTAAGGAAAAGGAATTAATGAAATACAATAAGAATAAAGGACAAATTCACAAACACGTATACACAGTAAGTAAAGTGTATCACCATCTAGACGCAGATACTTGAAGCTGCGATAGGCAAAGTAGTCCTCCATGATGGTCATGAGTGAGGTCATCTGACAGAAGAGCAGCACTTTGTGGTTTGTGGCTCTCAGCTTTGGCAGGATTCGATCCAACACCTCAAACTTTCCTGATGCCCGATACAGGTCAGGACTGACGTAAAGGTAGGTGGTTGGGTTACAAGGGTTACAGTTTGTGTATGTGTAATGTTGATCTTGAAGTGGAATTAGTACTTACCCCTGGACTATCCCACCAGAGAATCCTAAATGTTCAGAGAAAGATTCCTACAAAAGCAATCGAGAATGTATTCTGTAATTTAGACACATACACAGAGCCCTATCTTGCAGCCGGCACAGCGCGGCACAAAGTGTCTTTGCTATTTTAAGACCGTCCAGCGCTCACGTCGTTTAAATAGCAAATGCACCTGCGCCCATCTTACAGGGAGGTGTGTTCAGGTGAATTCTTGGCGTATTGCTATCTTGAGGCAGCGGTGATCGTGCCATTGACCAACAAAAACCTGGTCTAAAGTCAATAGCGCAGCAGTTCATTGTTATTTTAACAGAGCATTAATAAAATGCGCCTAGGCTTATGCACAGCGCGCACACTATGCTTGTTACACACGCACACATGGAAGCGCAGCAGCACACAAACATGCAAAAGATTACAAATAAAAATATTACTCTGCAAATCCTCCATCATAACAGCAATGTGCCAAGGTACAAACACTTCACGCCGTGCGCTTAGATCGTTACAATAGGGCCCACAAAGGCAAACACTTTAGTATGTGGCTTTATTTTGAAGCTTGTATTGTTCTGCTCCCTTCAGCATCGCCATAAAGTCAACTTTGTGTGGAAAGAGACACACATGGTAAATGGATACATTTATATAGCGCTTTTAAGGTTTTTGCCGTTCATTCACACACACACCCCCCGATGGCAGCGAGCTACCACGCAGGGTGCTGGCCTAACCATCAGCAATTGGGGATCAGTGGATTGAACCACCAACCCAATCAGTAGACAACCCACTCTACTTCCTGAGCCACAGCCGCCCCACTGGCTCCTTATATCCTGACAAATCTACACAATACACAGTGAAACAAATACATATTTTTGCATCACACTCCTCAATAGTACCTCTATCTGCTGGAACATGTAAGGGTGGTTACAGATCTTCCTCAGCTGCATGATGGTGTTCATCAGCGTCTTTGTGCCACCTTTACCCTGGTAAACACAATGAGACAATTCGTATGGCTTGTAATCACAATTGTATTCTTTCATTCAATATTTATTCATAAAGGTTAGTCCACGGACAGTCATCAATTCTCTCTCAAGGCTTCAATTAAAGCAATACGTTTTTAAATGTGAGAGCCAAGAATCATAATAATAACCCTAAGAATGAAAATAAAACTAAACAAACAACAAAAAAGATCAGATTTTATTTCACTCGCAACTTTCCCTAAAAAATATTTATAAATGTCAAATAATTCAAGTCTTTTGTGACAGTAAAAGCCAAACACCAACTCTGGCACAAATCGCAGTATATGTTCTAGACCTGTCACCTTTAATAAATCTCCAAGTGTTATATAAATCATCTAGTGCCATGTATTACTGAGGCCTATTTTTTTTTTTAAAAACTATCATGTATCATAACACACATGGAGTAGAGACAATTTTATTTTGGTGTTGTTTAGTTATAAGGATGCCCGAACCAAATATCCACAGCGTTTAAGTGTTTATGTCCTCACCTTCTTGTCCTTCTCTGATCCATCAGTGAGCAGGACCCCCTTGGCCTGCATGTGCCTGTACAGCACCCTCTGAAGGGACGACATGTCACACTTGATCACGTATTCCACCTGACGGAGAGAAGAGAGAGGTGGAATTAAATTACATTTACCGGCATTGCAAATATTAAAAAATAAAAAATACTAGAGAACACTTGAGGATTTGTTTCCCATCCATTAGCAGATCATCTGGACTAATATGTGCTTGTCTATTTGCATGTGTATATGTTAGTGTGTTTGCTGTGTGTGTGTTGTAAGTAGTAGGTGAAACATGCCTTCTCTGGAAGCTGTGCCTCCACTTCCTTCTTTAATCTGCGTAACAGGAAGGGGCGAAGTACTTTGTGGAGACGACGGATTATCAAGATGGTCTCCTCTTCATTAAGGTCCACCTGGAGAGTAAAAGAAGCAGAAAGTTATTTGGCAAGAAAGACAATATACCTCCTGCCTGTTGTCATCTCAAACACTTTTTAAAAAAAGGAATGGGATGTGGCCACAGCTGAGTCACTCTCTCCACCTTCTCTCCAGTCATAGCGAAAGGGGCGTTGAACCACTGCTCAAAGGTGCTGCAACTCTTGAAGATGGTGGGCAGGAGGAAGTTTAGCAACGCCCAGAGCTCAGGTAGTTTGTTCTGCAGCGGCGTTCCTGTCAGTAGGACTCGCCGTGGGGCCAGGTAGTGGGTGTTCAGGACCTGGGTCAGCTTACAGTGGTGGTTCTTCATACGGTGGCCCTCGTCCACAATCATGTATTTCCAACGAATCTGGTGGGGTTGAGGTAAAGGAGTGAGGAGAGGAGTACATTTAGATAAAACTGTGACTATTCTGTCTCATTGGATCCAAACCAACCAAAGACATAAAGTGGTCATAAGGAAGATCTCTTATCCAGTGTCCTCATGACCATGGTGGCTCAGTCCCAAGCCAAAGCCTTGAACCACCACATGGGGAATAACACCCACCTTTGAGCAGTCAGGAAGCCTATATGACTACATGAGTGCATAGCAGCATGACGTTCACAGAGGACAGTGGGAGACGCGGTATACAGGTGGTGTCAGTGTGGCAGCACCTAGGAGAAAGCACTGAGATGCAGCATAGGGGGCGGTCAGATTGGCCAGGATAAAACACTTTCAGACTTTGGGGATTTAGGAAGTGGGAGATGACAAAGAAAAACACATCAAAACCTCAAGCAAAATCAAATTTTAACAAAAAATAATTTTACTATGACTGCCTGGGTGTGTTTGTGAGTGTCCTTCTGCTTGTGTTTGTACATCCCATCTCACCTTGGCCAGTACTTGTTTATCCTTGATGATGTACTCGTAAGTGGTGAGTAAAACATTAAACTTGCCACTGCGCAGTTGGGGGACAAAGGCTCTCCTGGCAGCAGGAGACCCCTAAAAGAAGAAAAATTTTAAATTACAAATATAAAAGAAATAGTTATATAAAAAAAAGCATCATCTCCTTCAATACATCGACTTCAGCAGGTCTCAATATTTGACAATAAAAGCAAAAGCTACAAAACAATTGAGTGAGATTAAGTGCATTTGTAGAAACACACGTTTTGGCTGCAAAAACCCACCTTGTAGGACACTTTCACGACTGTCGGTGCCCACTTGTCAAACTCATACACCCAGTTAGAAAGAGTTCTGTCAATGAGAGGCAGCTCTGTTATCATTCAGCAATTTATTCGGAATACTACAAAATCTGTTTTTCTTCATTTGTAGTGTTTGTGTAAATAACTTCCATGAGGAATAAGAACAAAACAACAAGATATTTTTGCAAATAAAGAGGTTATGCTAACGAGAGGGGTACAATGATGAGGTAGGGACCATTGAGCCGTTTGTTCTCCATGAGGTATGTGATGAGGGCGATAGTCTGGATGGTTTTTCCCAGACCCATCTCATCTGCCAGGATCCCATTCAGATTATTGTTGTAGAGGGAAACCAGCCACTCCAGACCTTTAATCTGACAGTCAAATAAAGCATTTATCTCCTTTGTCAAGTCATAAAATTCAAAAATGTATTTGTGTATGGCAAGGTAGAGAATATCATGTAATCTATCTGATTTTGCTTGTTCACCTGATACTGTTTGAGTTGTCCATTTATTAGCAAACTGGACTGTTTCTCCACCTTTTCTGTGACAGCGTGAGCCACAGAATAATAAGACTGGAGGCCTCGGGCAAACGCTGCACCGATATATTCATCATCCACGTCCTGTTTAGCATTTCTGCAGAGGAAACACATAACAGTTGTATTATTAATTATGGCATAAAGTCATTTGGTGTACACTTTTTGTAAATACCTTATGATCACATGTATTTTTTGTTTGGGTGGCCCTGAGAACATAAATGGTAGAAAAATGTATCCAAGTGTAGTACTCCTTATATGTACTCACTCGATGATGTGTCGGACATCCACCTCTGACACGTCTTCGCAGTCGGGGTCTGTAATCTTCTTCTTTTCCTCCACCTGAGTAGCTGATGGCTGAGGCTCCTCCTCTTCCTCCTGCCAGACAGCTTGTGAGTGATTGGAGCAGTGAATATGAAACTGGCTTTAAACATGTCTTTTAAAACAACCCACCTCCTCCTCTTCCTCCTCCTCGCTGTCTTCACTGTCTGAGCGAGGAGCCACCTCATAACTGGACAAAATACATGCATACTCAAATCAGATTGACTATCAGCCCCTGTGTCTGAACCTTTTAACTGTACAGGTCGTCCTTATGCAGATGTTAATTTTTAATCACACACCTAAAAGCCTTAAACTTTTACTCTAACTCTTAACTCCAACTTCTTGTCATATTTGTTCAAACTGTCACTATATCCTGACAGTACTCACATTCCTCTGCCTCCTCCTGGTGCTCCTAACGGCATAAGGAAAACAACCAATCAGAGGCGAGGAGTCTCTGACACAGTCAGTACTGCTTGGGAACTGAGGTTAAACCCCTCAAACTAGGCAGCAATGATCAAATATGAATCAAGATTCTTTTACTGCATAGCCTATTTCTCACATAATTTTTTCAGAAACATATTTTAGTGTACTGTTTAGCTGTAAAATGAGAAAGTTTGCTGGGGCTTGGCTTTGTCTCGACATGGTCACAAACATTCTCATTTTACAGCAAACAGTTTTCTAAAATATGTTTCTGTAAACATTTAAGGCGAGAAATAGGCAATGCAGTTACAGAATCTTGATTTGTATTTGATCAGCGCTGCCTTAGTTTTAGAACAGAACTTTTTTTTTTTAAATCTCTTTGTGTTCTATATTTTACCTGGCTGCAAGACAAATTTAAGTTAGCATCTTTACCATCCACAGGAATTTCCCCAGTCTGGGATTAATAAAGTCTATCTTATCTTATCGTATCTAGCATAAATCTAAGTTACAACTAAGGTTCAAGCCAGTTGATGGTGCCGGATGAGAATTCACCACAGATTTTCAATTAGTCCCTTCTGGGCCATGAATTTCATGGCAAGTCTTCCTTTGCCAAGATTCAGTATTTTAATCAACAGATCAGCAGGCTAACTAGAGCATTGCTGTACCTACAGCCATAGACACACACACATTTTCATACAAATGTCACTCTTCCTCTGTACAGCCAGTCTCACCCAGGGTTCATCTCCAGCCAGGTCTCTAGCTGTCCAGCTCTTGGAGCGTCCAGTCCTGTCAGGATGTTCCCACTGTCAACGTGGATGACCTTTACAGGCAGGTCACTCATCTGACTCGTCTCATCGAGAGGCTGCAGGGGAGGAGGTAAGTTACCTATCTCGGTTTAAGTTATCTTTTGGACTGGGCGAGTCTCATTAGGCTGGGTTTAAATAGTGGCTAATTGAAATGAGACAAAGCTACTGTGTGTAGAAGTTAAGTTTACATTAGTGATCATAATGCTGCTGCTGTTTGGCCAATTTAACAACCAATAAGTGTCACGCAAACATCCAATTATAATTTTGTAGTCAGTGTATGCTGCATGAATATTATTTCTACACTTTTACACACATTTTATTCTCTTTGGGGATTTGTTTGACAGTTGATCATATTGTTTTCCATTATAATTGTTGTCACCTCTGATAGATTATTTACTTCCTTGTTTTCTGAACATGCATACAAGGCTGACGTGGGCTATGGCCAATGGCTTTTAAGTTTGGTCACCAGGTGCAGATTTATTTTGAGATATGTATATACAGTATAATACAGATGTAATACAGTGATGTTTGTTCGTGCCGCTTTGTGTCTGATGAAATCTAGTTGATCAACATGTTGCACAGTAACAGTGAACAAAAGAATCATTTTGGGAGCAAAGAACTGTGTGCAGATTTTACTTTTTGCAATGGCAACACTAAAAAGGAAAACATTACCCCCTGAAGCTTTGTGTGAAATTTAATCTATGCTGTGTTTAAAAGGAGGTCTCTATGGAGATCACTGAAAGCAACAAAACAAAGCAGCAATGTGAACCCAGCATATTTGAAGAGAAAGTGTATCACAAAATCAGTGACTTTGAATATCTGCTTAAACTACCTCTTCCTTACTTGGACAGATTTATAGTAACCTATACAAGGTTAACCTTTAAATGCCATCATTACAGCTGCTGCATCTGCTCACCTCGCCATCAGGACCCATGACAGGAGTAGGACCCTCAGCATTCTCCAACTGCAAGACAAGAAGAAGTTGGCGAATCACAACAGAGATCACATTCATCTCTCAAAGTCATTAATTATCCCAAACAAAGATCACTGGTGCCGGAGCTCCTGTTTTCCATACCTTCTTCTTTTTCTTCTTCTTCTTCTTTTTCTCCTTGAGGGCCTGCGCAGCTTTGTGAGCTCTGACCAGCTCGGTGAGGTTGGCGACATACTCGTCAGTTTGCTGCAGCAGATAGGCCAGGCGCTTATCCTTCTTCTGGTCAATAAGTTTACGATAGCCCTCCTCATCCTCAGCCTGGGAGGACAGACACATATACAGTGTGTGAAGGAGGGTGTGTGTATTTTGGTAAGTGTGTAACTGTGTGGTTTCTTCTTACCATGAGCCTCCTCATCCTCTCTTTCTCAATGCGCTCATTCTCTTTCTTCTGCTCCCGTTCAGTATTGGCATGGTAGGTGGCCACAGATTTGGTCAGTTTCTGCATTTTGCCTGTGATGGAGCGGTGGTACTCTTTGAAGTCTTTGGCGTGCTGCAGGATGCTGTTGAGATACTCCTAAGGTAAGAGTTGTATGGGATGAAGGACAGAGAAGACAATAAACAGGAAAAGAGAGGAGTCAATCAAAAATACCACTTTTAATCTTATCAAAGGCAACATCATGACTGTATATGTCCTCTACCTGATGTTTCTGCCTGCGTTTGCGCTCTTGCTCAATCTTCTGCTGTTTCTCCAGTTTCTCCGTGATGCGCGCCTCTCGCAGAGACTGACGCTTGCTTCGCTTGTAGGCCTTGGCATCGAGGGCAGTCTCTAGAGCTGTGTCACGACGCATACACACCACCACCTCTTGACGCAGCTGTGGAGAGTCATGCAAACAGACAAATATACAAACATGGACTCATCATTAACACAACCACCATCACTGAAAAAACTCAAACATGTGATGTTGTGAAGGTTGGAGGTAAAAATATGAAGCTTGATGATGTAGCGCAAACTGTACCTGTCTCTGGAAGTTAAGCAGTCGGAGGGCTTTGAGCTCTATAGTAGCTTTGGTACGTAAATCACCAGCCAGAGAGCCCGGCAGGTTCTCCAGCTCAGCAATACGATGAGTGATACGAGCCTGTAACCTGAGGGAGTACTAAGTTGTATTTTATTATGAATTATCCATGCTTTAGGTTTTTTTGTACTTTTGATTTTGAATACCTCTGTTAGACAGTATACAAGAAAAAGCTTATTAAACGTTTTGAACACAATGAAAAAAACGACAAATTTAGCAAAAACTCTTCAGCAATGTACTGCTTGTAGTACAGTACAGAGTAACCATTCAACCCTTCAGATTCCGTCATTTCCCACTCCAGAAAAAGTAAATGAGATGAGACATACCTGAACTCCCTCTCCTGCAGTATCTCCACTGGGTCGAGTCCACAGGGTTTCTGAATGGGGGTAATGCGGTTCTGCTTGGCATGGTAAGGCATCATGGGAGTAGGCTGTGTCGGCTGGCCGGGGGACTGAGTCTGTGGAGGCATTACTGGGGAGGCAGCGGGGGGAACTGAAGGCGGGGCAGGAGAGGGTCGACCAGTGGGCTGAGGGGGAATAAGCTTCTGGGGTGCGTTGGAGGGGGCTGCTGCATTCACCATGGGGCCTGGAGGGAAGTGAAGTGTGGGAATGAAGGCTACATTCAATGTATAGAAAATGTATAATTTTAATGGTAACAAAATTAAAAGTTTAGTGTCTCCCCTATAATTCTGTTTTTTTGTAGGGTTCAAGCAACATTTAGACAACAGGACACTGAAACCTAAAATCTTCTGCTGTATGGAAGGTTGTGCATTTTATTTTTAACGGTAACTTGTGGAGTTTATAACCACTGGTAGCACTATGGAACATTGATTTTATGAGTGGGCCCCCATATTGTTTGCAGTGCACACCCATTAGGGCACACATGCGGGTGACGACGTACACATTCCTTCTGTTGTTTTCACGCTATTCCATTGATCAACAATTGGTAGCGGTAAGGCACCAAGACACTGAGCAATGCACCAACAAAGACAGGGCTGAAGAAGACTGCTAGCATGTAAACATGGATGTAAACAATTGTTTACAAGAAAACTCAGCAGGGCACCTTTAAATATTCAGAAATAGTTTGCTTGGAATATATATTAGGAAAATACTGGAAGGTAGAATAAATGTAAGAAGATGCAGGCAATGAGTGTCTTTATCATTACAGTATAATGGGCCAGGGTCTACAATGTGAACATAATGCTAAAGCCATAAACTCTTATCAAGATAATCTTAAATTATGATTTTAATAAAAGGACAAAAATTGGCCTCATAAATTTGTATATGAACATACTGTTCCTATCCTAACTAATTTGTGTTCTTACTTGGATAAGAGGTCATAATTGAAATTGATATGGACATACTAGCTCTCACTTAGCCCCTCTTGCTCTAATACCTGAGCTACTCACATTCAACAAGTTCAACTAAAGTCTTGCAACAACACCATATACCTTCTGGCCAGCACTTGGGAGGTCCGTTTGGGTTTTGTCCCTGCATTCCAGCTGGAGTGCCTGATGGGCCTGGAGGAGGCATGTTGGGACCCATCATTCCTAAAGAAACAAATAGGTCTTAAGACTAATGGCACATATATAACACAAAATATAAATTTGAAAATATGACATTAGTAAAAAATGTGCAGCTAACTAGATTCAATGTTAGGTACAAATGTGTCTTCTATCAATTACCCATCAGACCATAGCATATAGCTTGGTATTCCAGACATTCCCCATGCATGCTTACCATGAGCTCGACTGTAGCCTGAGCCCATTGGCCCAGGCACTGGTACTGGTCCTACTGGTCCACCTACTGGCCCGCCTCCAGATCCAGGAGCCAAACTGGACATGGACTGCTGCTGCTGCATCCCAGGCATGGGCCTCTTCCCTTGGACAGCCATTTGGAGGTGGTCTGGCAGTGGCTGCCCACGGGCCAGCATCTTATAAGCCATGATCTGGGCTCTGAGTTGGTGAAGCTGGTTCTGGTTAAAGGGAGTAGGGCCACCAGGGCCTCCAGGGCCTGGAGGGACTCCAGATTCAAGGCCAGATCCAAGGGTGGAGACACTGGGGCCCAGGCTGGGTCCAGGGCTGGGGCCTGGGCCGGAGCTACCTGGAGGGCCAGGCCGGTTATTGGGACCAAGAGTGTGTTGATCTCCACTGGGGCCATCTAAAGGTGTAGGGGCAGAGCCTGGACCACCGGAGGAGGAGGAAGAGGACGATGGCATAAGAGGTCCAGAGGGGGGACCATTTGAAGGGACAGGGCTGGAGTGGTCAGAGCCCCCTAATGGAGAGTGGTATCCTGGGAGACACAGACAGAAAGAAACATTTCTACACATAATACCCATAAAACCACAAACCATTATAGTAATTTTGCACTTCACTATTTGTGTTTGGTGTTTGTGGCTCATATTAAAATAAAACAAATACAACATGTGAAGCAGTGAGTTAGAGGAGCTTATAGGTGGATGTTGTTCCTTTGGACAGAGCCTGGCTAGCTTCGTCCCCACTTCCAGTCTTTATGCTAAGCTAAGCTAACTGTCTGCTGGCTGTAGCTTTGTATTTTACTGTACCAAAATGAGAGTGCTATCAAACTTCTCATCTAACTCTGATTTCCCAAAATGTCACAACTATTCCTTTAACAAGAGCCTGCAGCGTAATCTTGCCAGACTGCTACTTCATAATATTTTTAACTCTTATTCCCAGTGCTAAGCCTGTCTGTCTTGCTGACTGTGTTGTTTCATTTCCTGTATCCCTTCCTTATAGCAGACTGCATGCAGAGGCCAAGCTACACAGTTGCTACCTGACTGTTAACAGCCCCTTTGTTAGACTGAGCCATTGTACAATTTTTTGTATTTTGATATTAAAAGAAATGCGTTAAAGAGTTTGAAAACAATGGCTCATGGGTTATTTGATGATTTGCGACAACAGTGACACTCCCTACATTATGAGCCAGCCATGCCACACAACCAGAACACAACTTGTCTTACACAATGATGGAAAGGATGAAATGAAATTGAAATTACTATATAGCGTGCCTACCTTGCGAGTGTTGGTCTAGAGGACTGGGTGGGGGGCCCATACCACTGTGCCCGCCCTGTCTCATAGATAGTCCCTTCATCTGGCTGAAGCGGCTCTCCTCACTCATGCCCTTCTCATGCATGCTCTCCATGGGCTGTGGGAGAAATCTAACAAGGTTAGAATGAAACTATCATCCTATTTAAAATGATTAAGTAGTTTCAGTTGCAATCACAATACAGTGCTGCTAAAGAAAAAGCAAATTAAAATAAATAATAAAACTAATAATATATAAAATCTAAGGAGTTGTAAGATAATGTACAATAATAATGTATGGATGAATATGCAGCTGCAGTTATTTACAGGTATTACAGGCTAAAAGTAATAACTGCATTCCCAAATATGGATGAGTGATAAAATGTGCCAGTGTCAGCATGTGCCGATTGCGTTTCAGTTTGTGGGGTGACCTTATGGAATGGACTGAACAATGACATCAAACAGAGCCATAATATCATTCTTCATTCATCATTACTTGACCAATACAGAAAAGAATAAACTGAAACATAGGATTGGAATTTGTAATTTATAGGTATTGTTGTATATTATTTAGGGCTGTCAGCATTAACGCGTTAATCGCGATGCGATTAAGGGCCGTTTAAGGGCGTTCATTTTTTTTAATCGCATGCCGGCATTTATTCATTTATTTTACACTTCACTCGGCTTTGAGTTGTGCCTAACAGGCTACTATTTTGACCCTTTGCTGCACCGTTACTTATCATCAAGCTGCCATACTTCCTCGTAACACATCCTGCTGCTGCAGGCATGATGGAGAAAGACAGCAGCAACACAATCTGAATGACGGTTCGTAGACAAGTCGAAAGCCATATGCACATTGTGTAAAGCTGAATTAAAATATCACCGAAGCACGTCAAGCTTGAGCTACCACCTACAAGCTAATTAACGTGACTCAGGTTGATGCTACCCACTAGCATGCTACCCACTCAGGCAAAGCACTATTTTGGAGAGTGCTACTTGCCGACCTGTGGATGAAACCAAATCACAAAAAATTACTACAGCTCTTGCGAAATGGGTGGCAACTAACTGCAGACCTGTCAGCATTGTAGAGGACTCGGGTCTTAAAGACGTACTACGGTTGGCATGTTCTGACCTGTCTCGTTACGGTCGAGGGGGACAGTAGTTTCACGCATACACAGCCTGTATGACACGGAGAAAGCAGCCTAACTGGAACAGCTGCAAAGTACAAACGCTGTCTCATTAACCGGTGATCACTGGACGTCAGTGAGTAATCAATTATTTAGGAGTTACTAAACACTATATTGACTCTGGTAAGGATAGGGATTTTTAGTTAGGTACTTGGAGTAATTGTGCAATAATGACAGATTCACACATTTTTCTTTTGTTTACAGTAAATAAATAATAAACAAATACAAATCTTAAAGTCAAGTTCATAAAGTAACTTTCATTGCATTCATTTGATTCCCAGTCAAAATACACTGGTAAGAATTGCTTTCCATTGTTAAGATGTACTTAAAAACAGTTCTGAAATGCAAAATAATAGAATTTTAATCATGTGATAAATATGCGATTAATCGCGATTAACTATAGATATATATACTAATTCAGCGATTAAAAAAAAATAATCGTTTGACAGCCCTAATATTATTGTATTGTTGTAAGTTATTGTAAGACCGAAAGATTGTATGCTGTATTTGCATATCTATTTACTTTGTAATAATATGATTTTGTGAAATAAGGGGCAGGACCAAATAAGCTATTTGCTTCCGCCTGTTCCTTCTCGAACTAATCCCTTTTATATTTTTTATTTTGTTTTTGTTTTGTTTTTTGTTGTTGTTAAATTCTGATTGTTTGTGTTTTATTTTATGGTTTTACCTTTTTTGTCTTGCAACATTGTTGATTGTTCGAGATAAATAAATAAATGAAATGAAATATAGTGGAGCCATTAAGAAATTTAAAGTGACGGTCCAGTCATATAAATAATATGCAAATCTTCCTTGTCCACAGTTGATCAAGTTTTATGTTTTGCTGTGGAATTAATGTCAATATAGCTGCATGGTAGAGTCTACAGATCATGTAAATGTGATGTTTAAACTCCTTAATATGCATAAATAGCATTAAATGTGTGGTATATGGATTTAAAAATAACTGCTGACACTCCACCTATGTTTCCTAAAGGACTGGAATTAACAGTGGTAGTGTGTCTCAGCGGGATGTTGGGTGTTTGTACATCCTTACTTTGTGCAGAGGGTGCATGTTGTCCTGGCCGTATCCAGAGGGCCCTGGCTGGGAGTGTCCCGAGGATGGAGGGCCAGGGCTGGGGCCCATCATACTGTGAGAGGAGCCTGGGGAGCCCAGCATAGCCCCAGGGGAGGGACCCGGTCCAGGGGAAGGACCTGGGCGAGGGGTGCCTCCCATGGGGGGATCTGGTGTCGACATCGCCCTGGATCTCCTGCCCCTGGATGAGCAGCAAGGGGCTGAAAGAAATGAAGAAGAGACGGTGAGAGGGAGTGACAGAGAGCACATGATCTTTGCAAAACCCAAAAATATGGCAATGCAATATGCAAAAGTTAGTGATCTAAATTAACATTCATTTAGTAGTTTAATTAGACAAGTCTGTTAATATCGTGACAGTGAGGCTGCATCTATGCCTTCAACTATGCTTTTCTGATAAATGAAGTTAAGTGCACAATCTTTGCAAGATATGGGTGAATTTTATCCAACGCCTATCAGATGAAGACTCTCCATTCTCTTGCTGCTGCACCAAGTCACCCGTTCCGCGCATATGCAATTACAGCTGCAGGGTCTACCATTGCATTTGAACTGAACGCGGGGAAATTTAGTAAATTATGCAGATGAGCCCATGACACTGAGAATTTCCTCACTCAGACCATGATGGGGTGTCTCGTTAAATATAAAAAGGGGAATGGCGGACTGTGCTTGTGCGACTGACCTACCCGCATCAACAGGACAGTCGGTCCTGGCTGAATTTCTGCGCTCCCGAGTTGATATTTGTGGGGAATAAAATAAGGCGCAGCAGTTGACGCAATTAGTCTACTCACCCTCTTGGTAATCTGCCTTCAAGCGTAGATTTGTTTCATCGACGCGGCTCGAGCGCCCCCTCCACCGCTTCTATGACCGAATGTCTAGTCACTGTTGTCCGGCAGCGCGCATGCGTGCGCAGCTACATCAAGGCATTATCACACTGTGCATCAAATCTGTACTGGCTACGAGTCTGCATATGCTTAAATCAAGCCTTTAAGAACATTTTAAACGCTCAACCAAATCTAAATAATAGTAAATTAATGATAATGCATAAAAAGCTACAGTACTTGGGAGAAAATAAAAGATAAAAGCATTAATCAAATACGAATTTTGAACAAAAGTAATAAAAACGAAACGAAAAACTAATTTTTTTAAATGCTAGTTAACTGGGATCAAGTATTTTTTTATTTTTTTTTTACAATGCAAGTATTTTAAGATTTCTCAGAACTTGCAGACACTGAGGCCAAAACTCAGCATGAACCCATGGGTTTTCTGGATGATTCTCATTGAATTAAAATAAATAAACATGTTACCTACAAAAGATGAGCATCTACCTCATTCTACTGAAATTCCCACACATAAGATGCTCCACAAATAAACACATTATTTCTTTGAAATGAGAAACTGCAGTGCTGATGATGGATTTTTAAAACATCTAAAAATAAACTGCAACTACAGCAACATTTGTTACTACAACTCCTGTGTAACATTTACCATACACAGCAGATTTGCTCTCACAATGTAACATCATTGCATTGCATTACAGGAGAATGAAGTCTTTTGACATTTGGTGCATTTGATGTACTTTTTGGAATTTATGCATGCATCATCATTTTATGCCAGTTTATTTTCAGTGAATTTTGAAGAATACTTCTTTTGTAAAGGGACTGAAATGAAAAAGGAATGGCCACTGAATGGCATTTATCACAGCACCGTCGATTTACCACCACTGTGATTAATAAAAAACAATGTCAGATTGTCATCACTGACAAATAGGAATTATAAGCATATACCTGTGTATTTACTTATAAGGCCTTTCTGCCAAAGTTACAGATTTGACTTCCTTAGTTGAGTTTAAAGTGAACCAACATGAAACCAGATCACAAAACATGTTAGCTTCAAAAGTTGAATAGTGGAAGACTAGTTTCAATTTAAAACAGGAGTTAATTGCAAAACAAACTGATTTTAAAGACACATTTTGAAGACAAACATGGCACTTAGTCTGAGAATAAACAGTCGGTGCTCCTACAGCAGTGATCAGGTAAGAACAAAACAGCGTGCATCTCCTTAAACTGCTAATCTAGAGAGTATGAGATACCAGTAAAATGTGATTCCAGTGTTTGAAGTTTAATCAGGACAACAAACCAAACAGTAGTAGTGCATCCTGCAGTAGTAGCCTTCATGTAGAAAAGGGACAGACTAAACACAAATGACATTGCAACAAAAGCTCAAAGGCAAAAATTCTGTTCAGATTGGGTCGGTCTTATTGATCGTTTAACTTTGCCAAGTAAAACCTAGAACTTAAATTTATGTAAAAAGAGCTGTTCTGGGTTTTAATTTGCAAATGTATCCAGATAACGTTATAATCCTGCTTAATGGGACAAGCCACAGTTTACCAGGTAAAGAAACACATGCATCTCCAACTGAAGGGATCATTTTTCTTTAACCTGGGAGCTTGAGTAACTCTTCAGGAGCATTGAAAGATCAGATTTCTGGGAGTGTTTCATGTTCTTTATGATCAATAATGGAGCGACAAAGCATGTGGAAGATCGAGAACCTGGGCATCTGTGTGATATTCGGACCAGACTGCAACACTAGAATGAATTTACATCTGTTCAAGATGCTCTTGGAAGAATTTGAAACCTCCGTGACATTCAATGTGACAGACTCCTAAATACATCAGTACACTTATTTAAGAAATTGTAATAACATACAGTAACCCCACACTCGCTCACACACAAACACACATTCATAAACCCGATAAATAAATTTAAAGAATGAAAATGTTCAGCAGATCATACAAGTCAAGAACAGCATCAGGCACCACCCCCTTAACTGACCAGTGAGCTAATTAAATATCATGTAGACCACACATCACCTTCCTGTCCAGTTCAGACCAGGAGGAAGACAGTAATTGAGTGTATTTGGAGTATTTTTAAGCGCTTGATTTTACTCACACATGATCGACTTTGAGGTTTTTTTGAGGGTATGATAAAGAAAATCAAGAATTCTTCAAGTACTTGAAACATTTCCAACCATGATCCATTTTGAAATGGTGCCTTTGCCTAGTAAAATAATGCTCCAGACTGTACCAATTAATGCCTGTTAGCTTATAATACCACCATCCACACAAAAAGGGGATGACAGGAGCCACACAGTTTTTATTTCCGTTGACCAGTAAAAAGCGACAAAGCACAAAAGCGTCTCATCCACCTTGCAGCTGCACCATCAGCAGAATCATGTCCTTCCCTTTGAAAGGAAAATGAGGTGTCCTTCTCTGCCCGCTACTGGTGAGAGCTAAGAGAGCATCCTCCTTGGGGCCTTACAGGAAGACAAACTCATCACTGATTCTTCTGTTGTTACTCCTCCCCAGTTTGCCGGGGGGCAGAATGTGGGCTGCAGGTCCACTGTGATTGCTGCAGTGACCCTCAAGTCCATAATCCTGACCCTGGCCCTCTACGAAGGTAAAGATGGGGTACTTCTCCTTCGTTGATGACAGGGCCTGGCAAGAAAAACAAGATCAAGTCAACAAAACGTCCTAGAATGCTACAGAATGATTCAAGTACTGCTTGAGAAAATGTCATGTTAAGAGAGCACATGCATATCTATTAAATAAAGTTATTTTACATGGTTTGTTAGCCAAAATTAAACTGAAGCTGTAACCAATGATTCTTTTCATTATGGATGAATCAGTCTATTACATTGATGTCTTCAAATTGCTTGTTTATATTGACTAAAAAGATGTTCAATTAACACAATATAAAAAGAAGGAAAATGCAGCTTATATAACTTCTTCAAGATCAAGAAAAGGTTCTCTCTCTCTCTCTCTCTCTCTCTCTCTCTCTCTCTCTCTCTCTCTCTCTCTCTCTCTCTCTCTCTCTCTCTCTCTCTCTCTCTCCTCTCTCTCTCTCTCTCTCTCTCTCTCTCTCTCTCTCTCTCTCTCTCTCTCTCTCTCTCTCTCTCTCTCTCTCTCTCTCTCTCTCTCTCTCTCTCTCTCTCTCTCTCTCTCTCTCTCTCTCTCTCTCTCTCTCTCTCTCTCATTGAGATGCCTCCTTCGCTTCCTCCTTTTTTACCGTTCCTCTCGCTCCCACTGCCTTTTTTCTTTATACACCCTGTCCTGTGCACACGCATGAACACGGTTGTTGTTGTGTGGCTTGGGCAGATTTCAGCACGCACACAGAACGAACCGTTAGGAGATATTTGCTGAATTTGACAAAAAGTGTATTGGATTAGAATCGCAGACTCAACCTTTAACGGGCTGCAGGTTAGTCACTCGGACTGGCTGAGTGAATGATTGAGTGAATGAATGAGTGTACAGGTGATTCCAGGAAGCAGGTTCCAACCTGACAGCTACATGTGTATAGTAGGAGTTTGTAGCATTTTTGGTTAATCTCTTTGTTAAAGGACGGGTTCACAACATATAGATCAAGGGAGTTAGGAAGTTAAATCTTATGTTCCCTCCTGTTATTAAATGCTTTTAAATTTAGAGTCAGATAGTGGCAGGAGGGTGGAAAAACTCACCACACTAACAGCAGAACATAGAGACTCAAAGTCCTTCTTGTTCTTGGCATAAAAGCCGATGGTACAGCTGGGATCCATACGGTTGAAGGGCATCTTCTTGGGAGAGCTACAGTGGAACGACTAGAGAGGGACAGAAGGAGACAGAGGCCATACAATAACAGGTCAATAAATGTTCATGACAGGACATGCTATCTTCAATGGTCTGTACAGTCAAAGCACTATTGATCATGAAAGTCACATGGTCCAAGTCCAACATGATATGATAAAAAAAAAGAGACAAAGCCAGACAGACGGAGGAGAGGAGGGGAGAGATAGTGACAAAACATGTAAAGAGAGATGAAGACAATACAACCAACCTCTAGTGAAAAGTCGACTTGTGAGAAATCCACCACAGTCTGGGAGTAGTGAGGGTCCAGATATAGCAGCTGCTCGTCTGACAGACAGGAAGGAGAAGTCAGGAAGAGGAATTGAAACACTGTATAAAAAGTATAAAATCACCACCTGCAAAGTGCTGTTTCCGTATTCTAAGATCTTCTTCCCACTAACCCAAGCTGCAACTCTTGAGTAGTGATGCTAAATACCAAGTGCCATAAGATGCAGTTGCCTTTAAAAATCGTTAAGATGCTGCCACCAAAAAAAAAAATCTACTACTGTATTACAAAAATGTTATTAATCTGTTTTTCTGCAACAACTTCTCACTTCTTCTATTGTGGGTCTTATTGATGATTTTCAGAATCATGGTTCCAGTTAGGGGAATCAATGATTAGTTAGTTTATTTTGGGATGTGTTGGTTGCTTGGTTGACATGATCTGAGCTTGTCACAGACTGCTAGTTTTTCTCTCTTTCCTTCTGACTGTACACAACATTAGACAAGATTAAAGGGAGGCAGTGAACGGAGTGCAACATGTTCTGTGCAAGTACACTATGTCTTGATAATACTATGAGCACAGATTGTTCTGAGGCAGATATGGCCAAAAACGTTGGCTTCTCTATGATCCTTTTGAAGCCTCTTGCAAGCTGTATCTATCAGGTCCTTCCTCTGAGTAAGGATATTGTTCTTAATCCCTTGATTGCTTTTCAAGTTCTCACCTTGGAAGCCAATGAAGTAAAGTGAATGCTTCGGTTTGCCTCCGATGATTCCAATACAACAATCCAACTTTAGGATGTTCTGGAAATGAATTTTCAATACGAATTAAGAGATAGGAGAGAGAACTTAAGTTCAGCAACACAATTTTTTAGGAAACATCACTCCCAGAGGGGTTAATGGAGGGGCAGAATATTCAGACCTTGACACATTCAATGTAGGATGGGTTGAGGGCCTCCCCTCCCAGCCGTACAGGCACCAGTATGATGACAGACTTCCAGGCTTGGCTGGACGGATCAGGGGGAGTCTGGCTTAGTGACAGGTCACATAGATGCACCACATCCTCTTTGTACACTGCAGTGCAAAGAAACATGATGAGAAAAAAAAAGACGTTATTTAGATATTTCCAAAGGAATACATATTGGAGCAAAGCAATACACCTACTGATACCTCTGAACTGGACTCTCACAAGGGGTAATTATTAAATTCAACAGTCTGTAAATCTCACCTGTACAATCCTGAGCCACATATACAGCCAGGTTGTGAAGCACAGAGGTTTTGGCTACCGCTTTCCTGGAAGAAAAAAAAAAAAGTGTGTCAATTATGTTAATCATTTACAAAAATAGTAAATTATTGCTTGTAAAAAAAAAAAAAAACAATGTTTCTTCCAACACCCTTACCTTAGTATGTGTGCCACAATAGAGGGGCCATACCAGTCACCAGCCTTCTTCCCTGAACTCTTGCCGATTTCCACCAGCTGGTGAAGCCCAAAAGGTGCTGGGGGCTGATCCCCGAACCAGGTGACCAGCTTGTGATGGATGGGCTCTGCCTGCCTGTCCCTTACAGACTCAGGTCTTTGCTTCTGGCTGCATTTGGGTGCCTGATCACTCAGGGACTTTTCGGGGGTGTTGGATCCCCGTGGAGAGCCAAAGGAGGGGATGGGGACCCCGCCAGCCCGGGCTGGGGAACGCGGTCTGAACACCTCAAAGTCCACATCGGTTAGCTGCTGAGCATCTGGCCAAGCCCAATCTACAGAATACAAAAAGCCTTGCACTTTAGCCAAGTACAGTCAGGATAAATATCTGGGGATGGTTTTTATTAAATTTCTTCAGTTTTATTATACATCTTTTGAATGCCATACCAATCAGCAATCTACACCAATCATGTATCCATATAAAGAAGAGAAGGTCCCTCTCAGAAATATTTCATTCAAAAATTTTACTTGATCATTTGTCTGGCAATACAAATAGAGCACTGAAAAAAAACTAGATTAGCTAGCCTTTAAAAAGGTCCCGATTGGCTTACACATAGTGCTCCTTCGAAGAAAATGTACCTATAATTTTCTGTGGGTGAAAGTAAAACTGTGTATAACTGTCAGAGAAACAAACCTCTGGGCATCAAATGGACTAGGAGCCCCTGCGCCAGCAGCATCTGGCCACTGCGCAGCATACAGCCCCAACCGCAGTCGGTGGTCCAAGTGGAGCCCTCCAGCTGAGGGAACTCCCTCCTGTAGGTCAGCCAAATCCTGGACACAAAAGCCAAACGAAACCGCTCCACCTCGTCTGCGAGGAGGTGAAAGGGTGGAGGACGAGACAGAGAAAAGAAAGATAACTCTTACACTATGTTGATTGAAACTGCTTCTGAAGTTTATCTCATGTTTATCTAAAATGAGAAAGATCATGCTGACATGTCTGTGAAATAAAAGTGAGGGGAAAGCTTCTTTTTTTGGGTCAACTGCTTTATGTTCTCGGATGTAAACCCAGTAACTTTTCAAAGGAAAAGACTTTACCACATTGTGGTTAACCAAAACATCACTACAACACCTGGAGTCTCTTTCTAGAAAATAAACACTGCATCTTCTGACAGGCACTTTTGATAAAAAAGTGATCAACCCTGACATTTCTAAGATACATTTGTTTATTCACAGTTTACCTTCACTGTTGAGCAGATAGGAGTGACCCAGGAGAGTGACTGGCGACATCTTGTTGAAGGAGGTTTTAGACTTAACAGTCCAACCTACAGAAAGAGGAGCAGGGGAAATGGAAGTTGGCAAAGTAGCCAATCAGGAGAGCTGAATTAAGCTTTGTCACATGTCATGTTTTGACACATTTTTACCAGACTTAATCAAATATATTAATACAAAAACATGCATACATATATTAAAGCTATAGTGCATAGTTTCTGCCACCCCCATGAGGAATTCTAAGTAAGGACAACAAAACTGTCAGCGCGTCCACATGATACAAGCCCTCCACGAAAGCCCCCCCCCCACACCTTCCTCCATGCAGTTGCTAGTAGCCATGGAGGACACAGAGGATTAAAAAACATGATGGACTCTTCAGAAGAGGTAGTTATCTTCACTCAAGTTTCTGTGTGCGAAAGTCACCGGACGACACAATCTTCTGAACATAGCCATACTGAGAAATACAGAGAGTGTTTTGTGGAGATGATGTCTTAATTAGCTTTGTAGCGACTCATTTGGCAATAGCTTCAATGTAACGGACGTTCATTAATATCAAAAAGTTACGCACTAAAGCTTTAAATACGATCACAAGCATATAAAACAAGACAGAGGCACGCACACACTCTTTCTTCAAGACTACAGTAAGTACAAACCATATTTGACATTGTTCCATGCTGACATCAGTTTGGCTTTCAGTTTGTCCATTTCGTCGGGCTCTCCGGTTGCCTCTCTGCCGGGATCTGGTGTCTGCGGCAGCCTGAGACCAAAGCTGCCCTGCTGCTCCAGAGGCTGTTGCCTCCGGCTCTCCACCAGCTCATCCTGCATTCCTCCCCCTACGTACTGTACTGCGCTGGGCGAAACGGTGTTCATGCCTCTGAGCCCTCAGAGCTTAACTCTGATGCTCCTCCATGCAACACAGAACTGATGGGGACAGAAAGTGAGGTAAATTATTGACAACACTTTTTACAATCTGCCTGAAACTCTTACACTTAACATTTACTCTCAATAATATGCATTTGTACTTTAACTTAATATTGTCTATACGTTTCTCTACATCATCATTTTACCCTTTCTACATTTGTCTACTAGAACATATTACACATCTGTCAATCCTGGAAGAGGGATCCTTCTCTGTTAATCTTCCTTTTTCTCCCTGTTAAAGGTTTTATAGTGGCTTTATATAGATTGCAAAGGTCTCTGATGCAGATTTATCCTCTGCAAATTGATCAATAAACGAAGATAATTGTTACTTGCACCCCCAGTTGAGAGCTTCAAAAAAAGCTGGTCTAGGTTATTTTTTTTGTCAAACTACATTTCCAAGTGTCATACTCTAAAAACAACATACTGTAAAGGAAAATGGCACAACAACCAGTCTGTAGGCCAATGGCTACCTAGTTCCTGAAAAATATAAATACTGTAAATACAACGTTGTCAGTGTAAACCTAAGTCATGTGTCTTCAACTATTGATTTCATAATGCACAACACAAAATGGAAAGTACCAGTTACTTTTCCACCCTGCCCTGAAACTGATGAGAAGTAGTTTCAACAGGGAACAGTGGTACAGCGTGTAATCACTGAAAGCACTGATGGTAACATTTATGTGAAAAAGTCGTCATGTGATTATCATTTGACAAAAACTGTTTCCCGGTATGTCGGGGATTTTCAGCGACTGTGAAAGTCATCTGATTTTGGTGGCTGACATAACTCTTCATTAGATCAAGCTGTCAATTACTTGCCACAGAACAGAAATGTATCCGTCACGACAATGTGAGTGTGATGAACTTACTTTATGGTCAACATCCTCACAGTTAATTTAAATATAACGTTATTTGTTTGGCCCTGCGACATCAATGCAATATAATAAACACGATTTTCTTCTAGCACAACATCCAAGCCTAATAATCAAGTGACCGCCATGACGTTGCGCCTCCTTTAAACACGACGTTAGCTAATTGACCTACAATTAAAGATTTACTAACTTAACGTTAGCTAACACGTAACTTACCTGCTGTAAAAGCCGTTAAGATGGTCGATGCCTTGTAGTGTTGTGGCTCATTTCAGCGATTTCCCCACTCTACATTCACGAATGCAGCCTTCACAGATCAATGTAATGTAACGTTACTAGCTTGCTAAAGCTTGCTAGCTAACGTTAGCATTAAAAGAGACTAGCGTTAGCCCCCGGTGTTAGCTGCATAGCATTCAAGCCGGACTGGCCAAAGATAAATTACTTTTTAAAAGCTGCTACCAGTACGGTAGGCGTTTCTTCATTCAACAAACAAGCTAATTTGTACACAGTGTGGTGAAGAAAATCCAGTACATAGCGGCGTTTGCCCTGAGCAGCCACCGCTTTAGCGTCTCCCTTTGACATCAGCGGACATTTACTTCCTGTTGTCCTTTCCTGACACAACTCCATTGGTTGAAGTAATCACTGTGAGAAAGCTTATTGGACAATATCCGAGTAACAGACATTAGCAGTGTGCTACCAACTAGAGTTTTGTAGCCTAGGTCAGATATGGCAAGATCCTAACCTGGGGTTTTGGGACCCCCAGGGGTCATTGAGGGAGTTCCAGGGGGTCCCCAGCAAAAAGGGGAATAATGTACTTTCACTATAATTCCATCCATAAGTAACACAATGACAGAATGTATGGCTATTTTATCATGGGTTTCATACACTATCTGTAATAAAACATCTAAAAGCAAAAATCCTATCAGATGGGAGACACTGAACCATATGAAAAATAGATTAATCATATGCATTTGTATAGCTATATGTATGATTTGTAATATCAATTACTGGGAGTACATTTATTTGTCCAATATTTAAAATAAATGTTAAATGAAAATATTGTATGTAGACAGATTTTTAAAAAATCCTTAAAAAAAAAACCCTTATTAGGCATTTTCACATGTGAGATTCTGACTTGTCATAGCAGAAAAAAACAGCAGTGAAAATGTCTATAATTTGCTTTTTTCATGTTTTCCCCTAGGCCATGCCAGAATGGACAAAACAAGGGTCCTTGTACTACTGTAGCCAAAAAAAGGGTTTAGATAAGGGGTTGCTGCAGCATTTTTATTACAGATTATAGACAAAAAAGAGTAAGAGGTAGCAAGTTTTGGAACAAATCTCTGAATTTTATTCCACATACTGCACTTCAGGTGTCTGCATTTGAATCACATCTATCACAAACAAAAATGCCCCATGGTACAAAACACTTTCAGTGAACAGAGAAATGTGGAATGTTTTTTATACTTGGACCTCTGTGTTCATTTGTAGAATCCATATTTTGTGTACAGTATATTTTCTTTTTCTTCAAAGTAACTTACAAACAATACCAGCAAATGAAGATTTTTTGTTTTCAAATAAAGTGCATGTATTCTACTCTCTCTGTCAATCACAAAAAGAAAATTGAAATTCTTAAACATGTAACACTAGTATAGACACCACTGATTGGGAAAAGGCCTGAAAGTGGGCATAATAGCTGTATAAGATTACATTACAGTTAGTTTTCTTAATCAGGTGATCAGAGCTGACCTGATAACTCATTTATTACATCAAGATATAAAAGAACTTCCTCCTATCAGTAGAATATATAAGACAGTATATTATATTAAAAATGTTAATCCCTATTCCAGAAGATATAATTAACAGTCACGTGAAGAACACAACAACAGAAAAGGATGTTCATTTGACAACTACTGCAAATATTTTGTCATCAGAAACATAAATGCATATTCAGTAACCCTATGGCTAACAACATCCATTCTGCAATGTTTTAGTGGTATTGGCTTCATTACATAAACGCTCACTCCAGCGGATTAATAATGAACATTATTCAGTTCAACAGTGGAGGTTTTGAACCACTGGAGGACAGTAGAGTACAATGCTGAATAAAAAAAAAAAACTGGTTGATGCATGTAGTGTGTGGGACTTTCTCTGGGGGGCGTAAAATCATTATTATACCTTCAAACATTGTTAGATTCAAGGATTGATTGCTAACAGTATCCTTTTAAATACATTTAAATATATATTGCATTAAAGATGCATAAAGAAACATTTTTTTTATATTATTGAAAAAGATCTGCCAATATCACAAAAACCAGCTTCCCACTTTGTAGCTCTGCATAGACAGATAAAAACCAAAACAATGTTGCCAGCCTGCCAACCTGCCCCAACTACCTTTTTAGACCTTTTTTGACTTTGAACTTCTGCCTCTGTGTGAAGTTGCTGTTGTTGGATGAATCAGTTTACATTTGTAGAGCTTAGAGGAATTAAGGTAATTTAAATCAAATTACTGTCAGAAAGTGACGCATCAAATCAAAAATGGACTGAATCTTTTAACTCCTATACTTTCTTTCGTAAATCAGCTAGTAGTAGTATAGTGAAAGCAGTCCTCACACACAGCTGTAAATGATTTGCATTAGATTATGTACACTGGATAGTTACTGAGAATGAACTACTAAGGAGATGAATACGACCCGTGGAAGAAGAGCACTAGTTGTTTTTCCTGTGAACATGTTGTCCTTCTAAGCACTCTTGCTGAGATTGATTCAAACACCTCTATCAGTATGTCATGAATGCATGAATTACATGAATCAACCTTGACTACCTAGCTTTTAGTATCTAACAACCTAACACAGTCATTCTGATTATACTGCAGACAACCTTGTTTTTTACAGCAACAGGTTCATTGTGATATACTGTACCATGCCCATACCACAAACCATACCTTAGATATAGAGCCCTTTGACAAACACATTACAGTATGCTACATCCATGACTGCCTGCTTTTCATGTTTTGCCTCAAAACAACACAAGGGTTCACTGTATATGTGCTTAACAATTCTTTTTGATATACTATATCCACATATATATCCTCACTGAGCCAGTGTGATTTGTTAATAAAGTAGCAGAGCAGATAGCAAAGCCTGTAACTGTTGCTGGATCCTAACTGCTGCCTGTTTATTTCCAGTTTGGTTTCTGTCATGACCTTTGTTGAGTCAACCGTGCTAAAGTGTAAGTACCCCTTGAAAACACACGCACATTCTCCCACACTCCAACACTTCTTAACTCACTCACTTGCAACCACACTCACGTCCAATTTATGGGCCACGGGGGTATGGATTTAAATGCATGAAAATCAGCTGCTGACAATGCTGCCTCCTGTGGCAATGTGAGTGTGTGCATGTGTTTGTGTGTCGGCTGCAGTCGGAGGCAGAGGGAGAAAAGAGCTGTGGTAGCCCTCCTGCGAAGGGGAGATAAGCCCTGAGCTCTGTCACACGCTTTCCTCTGCTGTGGACACAGCCTTCAAGAACCACCAGAAATAGACCCAAGGTGGCTTTACATACACACACACACAATCCCCTGTGACAGACAGAGCTAGACAGTGCTAGACAGTGCTTGACGTGACATCCACTGACAGAGTGCCTGCTTTGGCTTTGTCTGACCGTGCACAGCAACTCAGTAAACTGCTGGATGAAGAAGAAATTAGCTTAATCATCTTGTTGCTTGCTTACCCGCTGTAGCGAAACTAAGGCTGCATCAGTTGTGTTGCTTTATGCAAATATTACAATTTGACTGTGACTCAGTTTATCACTGTCTTGTTGAATAAGCAGTAAAACAACAAAGGACTGGTTGAAAGACAAAACAGAGTGACTGGATTTGGTATTCACAGTTTTCAGCATGTTTTGATCCGTAAAGCACTTTTTGACCTTCTTGTACCTATAATACATGTACAGTACATACCATATGACATGCGTTCACATAGACCCACACACATATACATATGATAAAGTGTTCCACATTACATTGAGAGTCTTCTTATTAAATACTTTATAATAGAAAATCAACAGATAATGCAACTTTACAGTCGATTATTTCAGTCCTGGTTTTAAGTTAGAATCAGTCAGTCAATGATTGGAATCAATAAATAAAATTTGATATACTCTGAAACTGGAATGTACATTATTTTTAAGTGCTTGACTTCTGTCACATTGTTCTTCCAAAAAAGGCATCTTTTTTTTTTTTTTTTTTTTTTTTTTACTAAAGTCCCATTTCTCATGGGGTCACATTTTCGACTGGTTACTACCTGTTGCAGCCCTGTCTAGCGGTGAAGCAGCAGGACTTTGGGTCACCACTGCAGCTCCAACAATCACTCGACCTCCAGCAGGAGGGTCAGACTTTGCTGCTGTGCCTCCCTGTCTCTCCTCCACTGCCTTAGTCTGCTGGTCCTTGCTCTTGGACCCCTCCTGAGAGCCAAGCTTGATTGGTCCAAGGACGTTTTTGGCCACAGTGGTCAGCTGGCTGACGAAGCTTGTCTTGTCGCCAGGGGAGACAGGCCGTGACTTACAGAGAGAAGGTCCGCAGAGGGAGGGGGTGACAGAAGTCGGGGAGGGAGAAGGGGAAGGTGAATGCTCCTCTACCACCTCCAGGCGACATTTATCCTCCCAGTCAAGGGTTCCCCGGTAGCAGTTGACAGGCCCAAGTCCTTGCCTCACCTTACCCAGCGAGAGCGGCTGCCCATGTGGGGGAATGACGGGAGCGAGAACGCGAGCTGAGAGTTTGGGGCTTTTAGAGCCAAAGTCTGGAGTCCTCGAGTCACTGCTCTCTGAACCAGCCTTTCTCAGGCTGTCCCCCATACCTGATGGTTTAAAGGTTTTGTTCATGCTGAGAGGACCTGCTTTCACTGTTGCGTTGATGCCGATGGATTTATCTGGAGTAGAAGCAGAGCTCTTGGTGAAGGCAGCACCAGGTAAACCAGGCCTACTCTTGTTGTCACCTTCTTGCTTTGGTTCAGTTCTGCTCCATAGCTGCTCCTGGGGATCTCTACTATTAGATAACACACTTTTGGCTGCCTTGAGGTCTTGCGGTTTAGAATTTAAGTCTGCCGGACTCTGGGGGATCTTTTCAAGTCCCTTTGGACCACCTAGACTTCCTGTTGTTTTGGTAGGTGTACTAGAAGTTGTAGTTTTAGTGGTGTCTGCATGTAGTCTAGAGCTCTGGCCAGCCTGCGAGCTAAAGGGCAACTCACTTGTATGAGGTTTTCTTGTTAAGGATGACTGGGATACTGTTGCTCCAACCCGACTCAATCTCTCCAGGACTGTCCCGGTATCAGTCTCCCTCTCTTTCTCCCTTTCCCTTCCTCTCTCCCTCTCTTCCCTCCCAGCCAGCAGTGTTTCCCTACTAAGCGGTGACTCCTGCCTCCCTAGTCTCCTCATAGGCTTCAGGACACCGGCCCCTGGGTTTGTAGAGGATGAGGGCAGGGGTGGAGGATTAGGAGGCAAATTTTCCCCTTCTGTCTCCAGCAGGCTCTGGAGCCCAAGCTCACAGAGGAAGGCATCCTTACGGTACTCAGAGTGCTGCACCTCCAAGCTGTGCTTCCTTAGCGGACCCCCCAGCCCTCCTGTAGAACTGGACTGGGTCAGAGGCGAGCCTAGCTTCTCTGCTGACTGCACTCTTTTGAGAAGAGGTGATCGCGGGGGTTCAGCACTCTTTGGCCTGGGGCGGACCACCGGCGGCGAGGAGTGGAGCTTTACAGGAAAGGACTGGGTGGTGTTGGAGCTCCCCACGGTGTGGCCAGGCAGTGGTGGAGGTGAAGACTGGGTAGGGGAGGGTGTGTGGGCGAGCGGGGACAGGGGGATGTTACCTGCAGACTTACAACGGGCAGAGCGATACTGGCGGTGGAGTTTAGGGGAGAGGCCGTGCAGGGAGCTGGGCCTCATGTGCTGAGCGGGAGCGGGTGAGTTTGGAGTGCTGGAGGCTGGAGAGCTGCTCTGGGAGGACGCACCTAAAGCAACACAGAGAGCAGAAAAGATAATTAAGATATAAAGAATCCCTGAGGAAAAGACACACTTTTAAGGTAAAAGTAGCGAGACTTTGGGCTTTTAGGGCGAGTACAATTTCTGGCTTTAAAAGCTTACTTTCCTGGCCATACGCAGTTTTTTGGAAGTCAATTTGGATAACTCCCAATTTTGTTTTCTAAAAATATGTCTAGTTGTTTTCTGTGCAGTTTTTAAACACATCTTTCTAATGTGAATTCATCTTAGAGACTATTTGTGTTTGAACAATTGTATGTGTATTGTGTATTTCCAGTGTCCTACCCAGGTATGAGGGCTCAGGGGTGGAGCGGTAGCCCTTAGTTGGGGACCTGGCAGACAAGCTGTGAGTTGGGGAGCCAGGAAGACTCTCACTGGAGGACAGAGAGCGATTCAATGAGGAAAGGCTGCGGCTGGTGTGCAGCAGATTGGACTGCTTTGTGATCTTTCGGAACAAGGAGTTCCGCTTCTTACTGCAGGACAGACAAAGAAAAGACAGGAAGAGAAAGTAAGATTTGAAATGGGATTGACATAATACATTGTATGTTAATAAATTTGACTTTAATACCAGTGGTTTTGCCATTTTATTTTTTTTAAAGAATAAAGCAGCTGGAGATTGACAGGAAAGGGCTGTGAGTCAGATTGGAACCCATGCCGCTGCCAAGGACTAAGCCTACATGGAGCGCTGACTCTACCAGGTGAGCTGGAGGTCACTCTGAATTTGCCATTTGTACCATTTTCCAAAGCAAGCCAGGAGATATTTTTTACATGCATTTTTTGCATATTATATTTTGTCCAGCTACAATGAGAATCAACTTGCAGAGACAATATAATTCATCACAGTGAACTAAAAAGCATGAAATTCATGAGCTGTGCAGTTAGAAAATCAAATCCAGCAGAGAGCAAGGATGTTGTGAAAAGGATCATTTACATTTAGTTGCTGTGCAACAGCTGAGTCTCAAGTGTCAAATGTTTACTTTGCTTGATTTCCCTAGTATACCAAAAGTAATGGAAACTAATGGCAAATGACTAATTTGGAATGCATGAAATCAACCTAAAACTGTGACAACCTCAGAAAATGGTCATTAGCAATGTAAAGTATGCAGTAATTGTAACGTAATGGGCTAAAATGTGCAAACCCACTGCCCAATGGATTGGGAATCTCACCAGATAAACAAAGAGATTGAGAGTTGCTGAACATTTTGCACTGTATGTAAGACAAAACAAAGCAATTCCTTTACTATTGTATTTTAATTAATGAGACAAGAATCATCTAAGACATCGCTGTCATTGCAGCGGTGCAGGTGCGTAAGCTCCTACCTGTCCTGGCTGTCCTTGCCCATGGTCCTCTTGTTTCGTCGGGCCATCTTACACTTGTAGCCGGCCTTGCGGGCAGGACCCACTTTAATGGAGGTGTTCTCAAAAGGCGTGGTTGTCACCGTCACCTTGTTTCCACTCTACACAGGTCAATGACATTAACTTATTTCTACATTGATCCTTACAATTATCCACTGTCAAGCTAATTACATACAGAAAACTGACCAAGAAAATGTTGCCTTAATTTACGGAATTAATTAGCAAAGTTAATGTGGATTTGGAATAACTGAAGAGCTACCAAGACCAGAGTTACATTGGAGCAGCAAGCACTTTGTCTAAGTACATGAATAACCTTTCCTTAAAATTGACAACTTATAAATAGACAACTAAGTGGCCTTTTATTGGCAGAAACAGAAGAATTACACAGGAATATTGATATTACCAATATACAGCACAACTACGGATGAATAAGCCTACTGCTGCCTACCTTAAGGATGAGCTCTACCACTTCAGTGTGGACCAGACCGTGGACAGACTCCCCGTTGACGTGGGTGATGAGGTCACCGGCACACAGGCCAGCTTCCTGAGCGGGGCCGCTGTCCTCTACATGCTGCCAAGTAGCACAAAACATTCAAGTTCATAACAGGGCAAAGGCAATTACATATAAACATTCAGAGTGAAGAGTTTAAATCTAGACATTCTGAGTTTAAGTCTAACAACAGTTAATCCTAAAATAAACAAGTGGTCTACATTTGTGTCAGCTTGGAGGAAATCATGAATTATTTTCCCTTTATTTTGGCTATGAATAATACAAGTAATGTTTTTTATTAAAGAACAACTGCAACGGGATGAGAAATAACATATTCCACTGGTCAAATTTGAACCCCAAACTGAAATCAATCAACTTAACAGTTTTAGATATTGCTGAAATCTCATTCTCTTTTGCGCTCTGTTTTTTTTTAATTCACTGATCCCTGTTTAATGCCACCTCAACTTTAAAATACACAATCAAAAGTCACAGCACAAGCCATTCCTTTTTTTATGTGAGGTCACTGACTTCAGCTCCAGTGCAAAACATCTCCAATAGTACACACTACTACAAGTTCCTTACCCAAACAATGTGATGGACACTGTAGACATCACTGTCTCCGATGTAGACCCTGATGGCCCTGAGAGTAAAACCGTACTTCTTTCCAGAGCGATGGATGGTGATCGGCGAGCGTAGCACGCTGACTGCTGGGCAGAAGTCTCTGCTTGGTGAAGAGTCACGTGACGAGGGGTTGGAGGAGAAAGAGTGGGGAGACATGGGACTGGCCAGCGGAGAGAAGCCGCCATGCTGCTCCACTAGAGAGAAATGAGATACTGTATTAGTGTGCCAGAAACTAATATTTCCAAAAAGATTTCATTCAATTCCTTCCTTGTGCTGCTCACCTGATGGTATGATGACAGACAGGGCTGTGGCAGAGGCAGACTTGATGACCTTGTTTCCAGGTCTGGAGTTGCGTTTCTCTCCATCCCCAGACAAATGCTGATGGCGCGCCCTGCGGAGGACCAGGTCATTGGTGGCCCGGGCCCCCAGAGGGTCATACAAAGGAGTTATCACGTCACGACCGGCTGCTGCAGGACCTGGGGATAATGTGGCGATGGCCGTGGTTGCTCCTGGGGTCTCTCCATGTCTAGGGGATTTGTCTGTGAGGATGTAGAGTCAGGTGGAAACTATAGTTATTTAAGTTTAAAGTAGCATTTAGAGGTGAAAATAGTAAAGTTATGAATTGTCCAGCCCCCCGCTGACTCAGCAGTAGCCACCTAATGGGGTATTACAGGCTGCTTTTTTTCACCTCCTCCTCTTGCTTTCTCTGTCCTTTTCCGTATTGCCCTCTCGCTTATTTCCATTCCTATTCCCTCTCCATCCTCATAACCTTTCATTACCTCAGACACTTCCCCCTGCAAACACACCTGCTCCATTGATCTCCTTCAGACTGTTTCTCTGCTCCAGGAGGCTCGGCGAGGGCACACTGGTTCCATCCAGTGAGGTTCCACGGACCCTGATGGGCGCCTGGCGGGACTGGAAGTCTGGCTCACCGTCTAGGGGTGAGGCAAAGCGATGTGTATCCATCAGTGCTGAGAAGCGCCGGCGAGCACCAAGAGGAGGGCTACCATCTCCGTCCATGTAGAGGGACTCTGAACAAGACAGGCGCTTCCTGCAAGAGGACACAGACAGTACATGTAAGATAACACAAACAGTGTAGTCTCTTTAAGAATCCATTATTCAACAAAACTAGGAGTTTACAGCCATGCTAGCAGCCCAGTGAGGCTGTACTGATGCGCAGTGGTTCTTTGAGCTTAATGCTAATGTCAGCATGCTAACATGCTCACAATGACAATGCTATCTTGCTGATGTTTATCATGTAGGATGTTAGCATGCTAACATTTGCTATTTAGCACTAAAAACAAAGTACAACTGTTGTAAATATGTTACATTCCATTCTGTGAGAACTCTGACCAAAGCCTCTGTCATCTGTTTTTATTTGTATCATAAATTGTAACACTGTTTGCCTCACTGAAGATTCATCTGTGTGAACCAACCCTGAACCAATCTTCCTGTCCATCCTGAGTCTCGTTCTTATTTTACTACCATCACGTCATCTACGTAAGTGAATGGAGCGATTGTTAGAAAATGTGTATATCCTTGTGTGCATCATTAAACCTTTAGAACATTGTGAACTGAACCCTGCTTTGTGTCGCTTTGTTCTCCGAGATCTCGTAACTGCTTTCAGAATCAACTCACAGAGGTCAAGCCAGTAGATGATAGGATAGGAACCACAAAACAATCATGATCAAATTGTTTCAAAACAACAGCTGAAGCTGATGGGAATGTTTTTGACCTGATGATGGCGCTAGATGACAAGTGAAGGGGACATGAATGTGTGTACCGATGTCATTGTAATCCATCCAATAGCTGTCTAGACATTTCACTTAAAACCATACCTTTAAACATCATGGTGCACTAGAAAAGGTCAGGAGATCACCAAAGTCAGCATGATTTGTCATGAATGTCATGCATAATGGCATGGCAATCCATCCAATAGTTGTTAAGATATTTCAATCAAGACCAAAGTGGTGGATTGATCAAATGACATTGCCACCTCTAGAGCCCTGCTGCTAGCATGGCTAAAAAGATTAGTCACATTATTTATGTAATGGTACCCTGTGGAGTTTTTTCTCTAGCAGCGCTATGGAGCAGTTGTTATATGACTGGGTCCCTGTTTTGTTTGCACATGCACATGCACATGCACAAGGGTGACGCAATACACATTCCTGCCAATGGTGTCACACTATCCCACTGATCTGATCACTGATCATCAAATGGAGATAATGATAAGGCTGCTGGCCCTGATGGCATCCCCAGTTGCGTGCTCAGGTCCTGTGCTGGGCATTGTCAAGTGCAAGCGGTGGCTGCAAAGGGCGTGTAGCATCGTCAGGGACACCTCTCACCCCAGCCAAAGACTGTTTGCCCCCCTCCCCTCTGGGAGGTACTACAGGACTCTCTGTTTCAGCACCAGCAGGCTCAAGAACAGCTTCTTCCCCTCAGCGGTTACCGTGCTGATCTCTGCACCATGGTGACACCACCCCCTGGATCCCCACTTCATTGTCTCAGTACCTGTACTCTGTGCAGTGACAATAAAGTTGAATCTAATCTAACGCACGCCAAGATATTCTGCAATATGCCAGAAAAGGCAGGATGGAAGAAGACTGCTTGGATGTAAACAATGGCTTTGCAAATGTTTGGACACATGGACACACACTGTGCATTTTGGTGAGAAACACTGAATGTAAAAAATAACTTAGTTTACAAGAAACTCCACAGGGCCCCTTTAATTAAAGAAATGAATGAATGTAATGAGCTGTAGCCAAAAAGTAATCATAACTGATAATTCGTACTTGATATGGGAGAGGGAAAATCCAATATGTAAGGTAAAAAATGTTGAGCCACTTTTACCTTATCACATTTTCTAACCATTATAAATGTAGAATATATGAATAAATGATTTTATTTTACATGTGAATGTGGAGAGATTGAAATCTAGATGTATGCTTCCTAAAGATTGAGGTGAAATGGAGTTATGAGAAGTAATGGCAATCTGTTTCTGCTGTATGCTCTCAATTGGAAATGTGTTGGTTAATAGAAATGAGGTCTGGACTTAGCAGGTTGAAGTCTTTGTTAGCTGCTTCAATGCATGACAAGCAAAGCAACAGAACAGAATCTGTTTAATGAATCTTGATCCCAGAATGAGAGTACATTTATTTATTTAGGAGGGCTAAAAACTAAAAGGCATCACGCAAGGTAATGCAAGGTCCTTTTTTCAATCCAATAGGAATATTCCGATATATCAATACAATATAATTGTGTGTATCTAAATTGGAAAATGATGCACTGAATTTGAGTGAAAAAAAGCAGCTGTGTTTGCATATTTTTCAACAAATCTTGAAAAAACTGACACATCAGAGACATATTAGGTTTCTGTGAGTCATATGAACCAGCCATCCAATTCCACTTTCCAACTTTCCAAACTTTGCAGAAGTGAGAGCTGTTGCCTGTTGTTGACTCAAAGTGAGCGTGAAGTTCTTTTTATACAAGTGTCAAAATTGGCGTCAGTGAGAAAGAAAGCCAAGTTATTCAGGCACACTGAGGTATGTGACATCTAGGCTGCTAAAAGAGAAAAAACCTTCAAGGAATCACCTTCAGTCATATCTTAAGTATAAAGAACACCCCACCTTATATACATACATGCCTCTACAGTCCCTCATTTAAGAATGTCCACCACTCACATTTCGGGGGATCCGGTCCTCCAGCTCTTGTCTCTCATGCTGAAGCTGCCTAGGCTTTCTCTCTTGGTCACCTTGTCCTCCCGTGGGCCCTTGTGCTCCCGACGGGATACAGAGGTCGTGGCTTTCTGCTCCAGCTGAGACAGATGCTCCATGCTGCTGTACACCTGCAGGGGGACACAGTCAGATAAATGATCATTTGATCTGTTAGTAGTTATTAACAGCTCTGGAAAAAATGTAGCTGGTGAGTGGGGGTTACAGCTATATATTACTTAGCTGTAATCATTTGTATTTACTGTATTTGTTTCAGATATCAGGTTATTGTATTGTATGTATAAATATATACATGCATAGAAGTCCAGCACCCTGAGACTATACACTAAGTGGAAGGAAGGTGGCCGAGGCCTAATGAGTGTCACAGCCACTATCCGGGATGATAGCGTATATCAGGAAGATGGCTGCAAGTGATGACCTGCTAAGTGAATATCTCAGGCAGAAGATATAACATATCATATATATCATATATATAACCCGATGATAAGGCGTCAGGGGGAGAGGAGGAACCATCATGGAAGCCCCCAAACTAGGACAATGGCTCCAGCAAATCCCAGGAACAACATCTGAGATCTATGTCCAGAAATCCTAGGAACAGCTAAGATACTGTGCAGAACCCTCAGGCTCCCAGGCCTTCTTTTTTTTTTGGACACACATAAACAGTCAAGTCAGTTGTAGACATTAGACGTGCTCATGATATTAATGCAATGCAGAAAACAATAAAAGCAAAGAAAAGCAAAGAAAAACAGTAAGAACATAGATACGATGGGCTAAGCTGTGCAGGGAACCAACAGGGAGTTTATAGTCTATTACAATTAAGAATGATTAGATTATAAACCTGTATTTCCAGCAGAATGCCATATTCTTTAAGGGGGAACTCCACTGATTTTACACATCAAAGTCTGTTTGCAGGTCTTGGGGAGTACTACTGCATTATGTGAAAAAAGTTGTATAAAGCCTTTTGTGAACTGGAGCAGCTAAAACCTAGCATGACAAGCCAGACCCACATCAAGATGTTGGGTCTGGGAACTCACCATTGACAGGGCTCAATCTGACGGGCGGGATAAACGGCTGTCTTTCAAATTCTCTCTGCACGCAATAGGATAGTGCTACAACCAAGCAGAGCAATGAAGAAGGTAGCAGAGCTAGTTGATACAGTGCTCGAATTACGTGG
Source organism: Sander lucioperca (assembly GCF_008315115.2). NCBI lineage: Eukaryota > Metazoa > Chordata > Actinopteri > Perciformes > Percidae > Sander > Sander lucioperca. The sequence continues at coordinate 43,798,374 of NC_050176.1, forward strand.
GAGCCAGAGGGAGCCGAGCTCCCATAGAGTGAGGACTGGCTCCCATGAAAGCAACAAAGTCAAAAATCTGAGGGGGTCTCTCATATCTGAAGGTGTCTGCCATATCCATCCATCTTCGTCCGCTTATCCGGTCTCGGGTCGCGGGGGTAGCAGCTCCAGCAGGGGACCCCAAACTTCCCTTTCCCGAGCCACATTAACCAGCTCCGACTGGAGGATCCCGAGGCGTTCCCAGGCCAGGTTGGAGATATAATCCCTCCACCTAGTCCTGGGTCTTCCCCGAGGCCTCCTCCCAGCTGGACGTGCCTGGAACACCTCCCTAGGGAGGCGCCCAGGGGGCATCCTTACCAGATGCCCGAACCACCTCAACTGGCTCCTTTCAACGCGAAGGAGCAGTGGCTCTACTCCGAGCTCCTCACGGATGACTGAGCTTCTCACCCTCTCTCTAAGGGAGACACCAGCCACCCTCCTGAGGAAACCCATTTCGGCCGCTTGTACCCTGGATCTTGTTCTTTCGGTCATGACCCAGCCTTCATGACCATAGGTGAGGGTAGGAACGAAAACTGACCGGTAGATTGAAAGCTTTGCCTTCTGGCTCAGCTCTCTTTTCGTCACAACGGTGCGATAAATTGAATGTAATACCGCACCCGCTGCGCCGATTCTCCGACCAATCTCCCGCTCCTTTGTCCTCTCACTCCGAACAAGACCCCAAGGTACTTGAACTCCTTCACTTGGGGTAAGGAGTCATTCCCTACCTGGAGAAGGCACTCCATCGGTTTCCTGCTGAGAACCATGGCCTCCGATTTAAAGGTGCTGATCCTCATCCCAGCCGATTCACACTCGGCTGCGAACCGATCCAGTGAGTGCTGAAGGTCACAGGCCGATGATGCCATCAGGACCACATCATCTGCAAAAAGCAGCGATGAGATCCCCAGCCCACCGAACTGCAACCCCTCTCCACCCCGACTATGCCTCGATATCCTGTCCATAAATACTATAAACAGGATTGGTGACAAAGCGCAGCCCTGGCGGAGGCCAACTCTCACCTGAAACGAGTCCGACTTACTGCCGAGAACCCGGACACAGCTCTTGCTTTGGTCGTACAGAGATTGGATGGCCCTGAGAAGGGACCCCCTCACCCCATACTCCCGCAGCACCTCCCACAGTATCTCCCGGGGGACCCGGTCATACGCCTTCTCCAGATCCACAAAGCACATGTAGACCGGTTGGGCATACTCCCAGGCTCCCTCCAGGATCCTTGCGAGAGTAAAGATCTGGTCCGTTGTTCCACGACCAGGACGGAATCCTCATTGTTCCTCTTCAACCTGAGGTTCGACTATCGACGAACCCTCCTTTCCAGCACCTTGGAGTAGACTTTACCAGGGAGGCTGAGAAGTGTGATACCCCTGTAATTGGCACACACCCTCTGGTCCCCCTTTTTGAAAAGGGGAACCACCACCCGGTCTGCCACTCCTTAGGCACCGTCCCAGACTTCCACGCAATGTTGAAGAGGCGTGTCAACCAAGACAACCCCTCCACACCCAGAGCTTTAAGCATTTCTGGACGGATCTCATCAATCCCTGGGGCTTTGCCACTGTGGAGTTGTTTAACTACCTCAGCAACTTCCACCAGGGAAATTGACGACAATCCCCCATCATCCTCCAGCTCTGCCTCTCCCATAGAGGGCGTATTAGTCGGATTTAGGAGTTCCTCAAAGTGCTCCTTCCACCACCCTATTACCTCCTCAGTTGAGGTCAACAGCGTCCCATCCTTACTGTACACAGCTTGGATGGTTCCCCGCTTCCCCCTCCTGAGGTGGCGAACGGTTTTACAGAAGCACCTTGGTGCCGACCGAAAGTCCTTCTCCATGTCTTCTCTGAACTTTTCCCACACCCGCTGCTTTGCCTCTTTCACGGCAGAGGCTGCACCCCTTCGGGCCCTTCGGTACCTTGCAACTGCCTCCGGAGTCCTCTGGGATAACATATCCCGGAAAGACTCCTTCTTCAGTCGGACAGCTTCCCTGACCACCGGTGTCCACCACGGTGTTCGTGGGTTACCGCCCCTTGAGGCACCTAAGACCCTAAGACCACAGCTCCTCGCCGCAGCTTCAGCAATGGAAACTTTGAACATTGTCCACTCGGGTTCAATGCCCCCAGCCTCCACAGGGATGCACGAAAAGCTCCGCCGGAGATGTGAGTTGAAAGTCTGTCGGACAGGGGCCTCCTCCAGACGTTCCCAATTTACCCGCACTACCCGTCTGGGCTTACCAGGTCTGTCCAGAGTCTTCCCCCACCCCCTGACCCAACTCACCACCAGATGGTGATTAGTTGACAGCTCTGCCCCTCTCTTCACTCGAGTGTCCAAAACATACGGCCTCAGATCAGATGAAACGATTATAAAATCGATCATTGACCTTTGGCCTAGGGTGCTCTGGTACCAAATACACTTATGAGCATCCCTATGTTCGAACATGGTGTTCGTTATAGACAATCCATGACTAGCACAGAAGTCCAACAACAAACAACCACTCTGTTTTTTTGTGGTTGTTTGTTGTTGGACTTCTGTGCTAGATCAGGGAGGCCATTCCTCCCAATCACGCCTCTCCATGTGTCTCCATCATTGCCCGCGTGCGCGTTGAAGTCCCCCAGCAGAACTATGGAGTCCCCCACTGGAGCCCCATACAGGACTCCATTGAAGGTCTCCAAGAAGGCTGAATACTCCGAACTCTTGTTTGGTGCATATGCACAAACAACAGTCAGAGTTTCCCCCCCCCCACAACCCGCAGGCGTAGGCAGGCGACCCTCTCGTCCACCGGGCTAAACTCCAACGTAGCGGCGCTCAGCCGGGGGCTTGTGAGTATCCCCACACCCGCCCGGCGCCTCACACCCTGGGCAACTCCGGAGAAGAAAAGAGTCCAACCCCTATCCAGGAGTATGGTTCCAGAACCGAGACTGTGTGCGTAGAGGTAAGCCCCACCAGATCTAACCGGTAGCGCTCCACCTCCCGCACAAGTTCCGGCTCCTTCCCCCACAGAGAGGTGACATTCCACGTCCCCAGAGCCAGCGTCTGCTGCCCGGGTCTGGTCTGTTGAGGCCCCTGACCTTCTCTGCCACCCGTGTGGCAGCGCACCCGACCCCAGCGGTTCCTCCCACAGGTGGTGGGCCCATGGGATGGAGAGATGGATGCCACGTAGCTTTTTCGGGCTGTGCCCGGCCGGGCTCCGTGGCAAACCCGGCCACCAGACGCTCGCTGACGAGCCCTCCATCTGGGCCTGGCTCCAGACGGGGTCCCCGGGCTTCCTCCGGGCAGGGTCACTCCAACTCTTCCTCGGTCACTCATAGGGTTTTTGAACCATTCTTTGTCTGGCCCCTCACCTGAGACCACTTTGCCTTGGGAGACCCTACCAGGAGCACAAAGCTCCAGACAACACAGCCCTCAGGTTCATAGGGACACACAAACCTCTCCACCACGATAAGGTGATGGTTCCCGGAGAGGCCTTATGTGGCATTGTAATTTAATCTTAAACAACGCTCATTATCCATCCCTGTGTGGTCTCTTACCATTAACGACGTTAAATTAAAATATAAAATATAGGCTACTACGGGACGTAGACCTGAGCCTACCCTACGCTCATGAACACAGCATGACTGCACTTCACCACCACACCACTAGGCTATGTGAGCAAACCGCATAGGCTACGATCGATTTGACAGCACTCGCAAGTCCGAAGAAGTCACTTTGCTTTTAGCTTAATGTGCTTTTGAGGTAAATAGGCCTACCACCAATACATCTTAAATAAATAAATCTGTAGCTATCCTCTGCCATTCAGAGCTCCAGAAAAGTTCCCAGATATTTTGAAACACCTGTCAGCAATACAATGCAATCTCTGATGGCGGAATATTCAGTGAATAGGCTACCCGACAACATCTCAGTGCAAATTCCAATTTATTTCCACGGTTCAACACACGAGACGACTGAACACCCGGGTGTTGTTATCACTACGTGCACATTATAAGACTAGAACATAGTTTGGCTGTGCAATGGCTTTATTCATTTCTGCCAGTTATTGCATTTTCCCTGTGTATAAGTTAAAGACTACATGTGTTTGACACTGAAGATATCTGAGATGGTGGTCTGGTTCAAATGAGTTACGTTTTATTTCATTGTGAAACTGAGAATGACACTCAGACTAAATCGTTTAGTCTATTTCTTTGTATTGCGAAATTGAAATGAAATATGGACTATTACAATCAATAATATGTTGAAATTAATTAAAAGGAATCCATTTCTGTAAAAAAAAAAAATCTCTCTGTCTGTTGTATGCGTGTGTCAAGTTAGAGCCTAGGCCTACCATGCGCATATACTGCGCAAAAGCGCCACTCGCGCCTAGGCTATTTAATTGTATAGCCTTGTTAGTGTGCCAACTTTTTTTTTATGAGATAGAGAGACCCCCTTAAAGACAAAAAGATAATTCGAGCACTGAGTTGATAGATTAAACTTTTGCCGTATCCAGTCAGCAAAACTCCGAACACATCTTCCTTTTTTAAGAATGACTTCAGTGTCGTTCTTTGTTCTTTTCTCAAAGAAAAGCTTAACTCCTTCTTCCAGAGTTGCGGCCAAAGCCGATTTGAAAGGCCGCTGTTCCCAGCAGCAGCAGCCATAAGCCCGCCCACCAACTCTATACACAATGTGATTGGCCAGGCCAGAGTTTGTTTTTTCCGGCTCGCAAGCCAACGGAGAGTTCCTAGACCCCCTGGCTGCAAATTACATTTGCTGCAGCTAGGGTGCGTCTAGATTTCTAGGCTAGCTAAAACCTGCACATTTCTGGCCTTTTTCCTCAACTAATCAATGTAGCTCTACATTCATAAATGTATAATGAATCAACTACATGTGTGTAGAACTTTGTTCATCTGCTTTGCTTGAGCGAGGCCACTCAACAGCCATTGACCGAAACTTCAAATGCATCTCAGAATTAATTTAAATTGAGCACTAAGCAATGAGGCACTTTTCGATTTTCTGAAGAGCTCCTTCACAATCTCACAACCCAAACATGAGAGGATGGACCAGGTGAAAGACAGAGGGAAGGCAGATGGAAAAACAGAGCAAGTGAGAGAGAGAGGGAGAGAGGATGAAGAAGGAGAGAGCCAAGAGAGGGGAAAAAATTACAGTATGATGTGAGAAAATCCCACCCGGGAAGGAAAGTGTGAGAGGAAGAACACGCTTGCACGCTGTGAGAGAGAGTCAGAATTAGAAGAGATATGCCCACATATCTAACCCAAAAAAAGGATTGTCTGGGCCATTAAACACACATCTGTAGAGAGAGGTCTTGATATTAAAGGTGCGTGGGGCTATGCTTAAAATAGAAACTGGAGACGAAAGGAATAAGAAGAAATGGTCTAACAGTTACAGAAGCCCAGTAAACTCCAGGTATGGGACCTGAGTCCAGCCTCCTGGAGTTGCTCTTTGGAAAGAAGGACCTAATTTTAAGACTCTTTTTTAATTTTAAGACTCTTGCGTCGGGTGACAAAATAAAGCAGGTTGACACAGTGAGAAAAAAAGGAAAATGGTATAAGAGAGAAATGAAAGAGGAGAGGGTGGTAGAGAGAGACAATGTCAAACCTTGCTGAAGCGAGGAGAACAGGAAGAGAACTGTCTGATCTCTACAGGCTCATCGTCATTGGTGTCATCCTCGTCGTAAGTATTGATGTGATGATACCGATCCGAGCGGGCTGGCAGGGGAGAGATGAAATATATGAGTTCAACATAAAAAGTGCATTTCTGACTGGAACGGTGTCAGAAAATTATTGTACAACCCATAAAGCTAATATTGATGTAACTGATGTACTTTACAGACACATACATCCAAAGAAACTTACTATCAAAGTAGCTGGTGTCCTCCTCTGACTCCAGGTGAGGGATGAACTCTGCCTTCTGTCTCAGCAAACTGTTCCAGTCCAGCTCTGTGAAGAACGAGTGTTGCTTCACCTCAAACGCTCCGCCTGGTGGCATTGACAACACAACCTGTCAGCCTCACTCAAAATACAGTATGGATAGACTGTATATTTAAAGCTGCTTACCGTTAAATGTATGTGAAATGTGTTTCTCATAGTGAGAAACACAGAGAATTATTACCCCACTCTGCAGTTTCCGTCAGCTTTTTGTGGCTTTCAGCTATTTGTTTTGGCCCGTAACTTAACTGTTTTGCTCTCTGGTCACAAGCTTTGGGTAGTGACCAAAAGATCGGTTTAAATGAGTTCCCTCTGTAGGGCGGATGGGCTTACCCTAAAAGATAAGGTAAGGAGCTCAGTAATCAGGAGAGCGCTCCTAGTAGAGCCGTTGCTCCTTCACGTCGAAAGGAGTCAGTTGAGGTGGTTCAGGCATCTGATAAGGAAACGTCCTGGGGAACCACCATTTGGACATTTTCCGGGCATGACAAACTAGTAGAAGAACCCGGGGTTGACCCAGAACACGTTTGAAACATTATATATCTCATTTGGCTTGGGAATGCCTCGGGATCCCCTGGGAAGAGCTGGAAGACGTTTCTGGGGAGAGGGACGTCTTGATTACCTTGTTTAGCCTGCCGCCTGCCACCACAACCAATAAACCAACCGATAAATTCATATTTGTGGAATACTGAGTTTATTTACTGTCTTTTGACATAATGTTTGCGAGCCTGAATGCTTCTTTGGACAAGTCCTCATTAATAGCACTATGCATTCCTAATACCAATGTAACAGGCGCAAATCAGAGCTCTGATATCAAGTAAATGCAAAAGTTAGTACCTGTACCCAACCTCACAAGAGGGTTGGTCTGTAACAGGGCAGAGATGAGGTCCTGGGAATCCGCAGGCAAAGCTTCATCACCATCTGGCCAAACTATATCGTCTAACAGAGACAACAAAGAGAGATCAAAAGGTCAGTGTAACCAGGAAGAAAGAAATTGACTTGTCCAAACTACTGCAAAATTGCCTTTAATACCTGCATGTCAGCAGGGGAAACAAGACATTTTAAACATGGAGCAGTGTTCAAAATCTAAAGGCTTAAAAACTCTGCTCAGATTACATCACATGCTTGAGTTGCATGGTATTGGATAAGAATGGTAACACTTTACTGATCCTTAAAGTATATACAATTTGTTTTATAAACTTTGTGGTAGTCTTAAAAATAGTGCTGTACACTTACTATGACCCACTTATTAGAAGGAAAGACAATAACCCAGAAACCCAGTTGAATGAAAACATACTGTACAGCTTGCTTTTCATAGCTAAAGATGTGCAGTTTGAGAGTGCCTTTACAAATAAGTAAAGTAAATTAACAATATCTTCTTACCTGTGATGACCTGTCCAAACAGCTCCTCTGGAGTGTCTCCAAAGAAAGGCACACAGCCCACCAGGAATTCATAGAGGATGATGCCCATGGCCCACCAATCCACCGGCTTTCCATAGCCCTGACGGAGAATCACCTCTGGAGCTATGTACTCTGGAGTACCACACACCTGAGTGATGTAGAGGCAATGGAAGACAGAGGAAGAAAAGAATGGAGAGAGAAAGAAATAAAAGATGGGTTGGAGATGCTTGACAAACTTAAGTTGTTGGTATCCAGAAAATGTTATGTGATGTAATCCAACTTTCCAAGCGGCTGTCCAAATTACATTCATCATTTATTGGCCATTTTCCTCAAATATCCTTTAAAAGTCCTCGTTCACAGACATATTGATACTACACCGTCACAGCTCATCTCTGCAAGCTGTAGTCTCTTTAAATGTTTCCGTCGCTCAGCACTACGTCACACGTTTGATTTCTCTGATTGGTTGTAGGTCTAAACAATTGCGTCTAGAGGCATTTCAGTCTATGGCTGTTGATAACGCCCTTTGAAAATCAAAAGGGTTCCACACTAACTCGCATTTGCTATTTGGTCTGGTGATGTCAGGCTACAGATGTGTCCTACTTCATTTAAATGCTGCTCTTGGTTCGTTCTTTGGCCAAACATCCAAATGAGGTAATAATTACAAAAAGAAGGGGGACTTTAACTATCACTTTATCCAAATGACAAAAAAGCATTTTTACCATTTACCCCCAGTGGTATCTATCCATTCAGATAATTTTGGTTTACTTGAGATCTCTGCCGCTGAGAATTCTGCCACCGTGCCAAAACAATGACGTCGAAAGGAGCTGCACATACAGATACAGTACAATGTCACGATTATTTAGACTGATCATTAACTAAAACAGTTAAAAATATTAAAGCAAGATCTGTGGACTTTTCAGGTAACTGGACACTTGTTTCTGGAAAGAGACTGTTGAGTTTTTCAAATGCCATTTTTTTTTAAATGCTGTAAACACCAACAAATAAATCTCATCAATTTCCTTAGTATGGCAGAAGAAGTCTCATAAAACTGAAATAATTTGCATGGCTAAGTTCTACTTGTGGTAAGTGGGAGTTATTTCTCTTTTTTGGGTAAATGGTTGGTTTGACCAAATCGGTCAAACCAACCATTTACCACTAAAGGCAGTAAAATGGAAATCATTCACTTATCTCTTCTGTTCCGTTTTTTTACATTTTTCACATTGATGACATGTTTAAGGTTTCATTCTAACATACATATACATACATATATGTTGTTCAGTAATGATTTGATGTTCAGGAGATCTAAAAGTGAATATAAAATGTATGCACTTGTGTTTTTGTGTGAGTGATTACACGTGTGCATGCTGTCTTACACAACAGAGACATCATCATTGAGTAAATGAGAAACACTCTCAGACTCTCTACTAGAAACATGAAAAAGCAAAGCCCTGGTCTGTTTCATCCCCAGATGTGAGTTGATTACTGACAGACAAACAGATGCCTGCTTTAACCCAGAAGAGCTGACTGATCTGACTGATTATAACCGGTTTCATTCAGAACATAAACAATAACTATAATTGCTAAAAATGGGATTATAATGGAAATGGAGATCATTAATGATTCACTAATTCAGACTACACAGGAAACATTGTAATGGAGATGATTGATTTTGCCAGATGACTTGCCAGGTTGGTACACCTGGCTGGAGAAGACTAAAAGATGCTGCGAATGCCATGCTAATTAACTGTATCTGTCTGCAGCCTTTCTTATTTTATAATGTGGTGATAAAGTACTTCAATTAAAATCTAACAGCCTACAATACACACTGCTAGTTACAGGTACTGTACCTGCTTATCCAGGAACTCTCTGGCATCTTTTTCAATGTGTCCCTCATACAGGTTGGTGGTGAGGCTCATTAGACCCATCTTCGACAAGCCAAAGTCTGTAAGCTTAATGTGTCCCATGGAGGTGATGAGTAGACTATTAGAAAAAAGAAAACAGACATACATTTTTAGCAATAAAAGGTAAATATAATGGAGCATGTGGTTATTTTGAAAGCTATGTCAAGGTCACAGGTTGTCATTTAGGTAGTCAGGTATTGCATAATACGCCAGAGGGAGAGTGCTTAAGTGAACATATAGACACATGAGACTGGTGTGCTGCAGATGAATGCACAGAGAAACTTTTCATCGAGACCGAGATGGACCCTGAAGTATTTCGGTTTAGTTTCTGTCTGGGTCAATTGATGGCTGTAAAACCAAAACAATGACTTGAAAGATGCTGAAAAGCACCATAGAGCTGAGAGGAACTTCAGTTGGTGATACATCTCTATGAGTCAGTCACTACGAGCGACCTCTTTCACATCACATGTAGTCATTTGATCCTGTGTTAATATAAAAAATAATATTGATTAGTGCAGCTTTAAACACTCACTTGTCAGGTTTAAGGTCTCTATGGACAATGCCATAGTTGTGCAGGTATTCCAGGGCTAAAACTGTCTCAGCAAAGTACATCCTCGTCAGCTCCACAGGCAGAGCCCCGATGTTCTTCAACAAAGTGGCACAGTCGCCACCTGAGAACACAAAGTTCTTGTGTTAGTGTGAGTGGATTTATCCATCTCATACTTTCGACAGGAAATATTTTACTCTTCCTTGAGAAATATTGAATGAAAATGATTTAGACAAATGGTACGGAAGCACAGAAAGTCTGCAGAATGACGTAATTTAATGCTCTGATGAGGCAGAATAGCATCATACTATGTGATTCATAACAATAGCATTCCTATTTTCTTGGTGTACCTGTGCTTATAAATGGGTATAAACATTTAATTTTGTATGTTTCTGTTTCTATTCTCTTATGTCTGTGCACCAACAGATAACATAAGACCTTCTGCAGCCACTTGTCTACTGACCTTGTTTGACTTTACATGGTGGAGAATCATTGTTATAGTGAAATAAGAGTCACCATATTGCTTTCATTTTCCTGAATCTGAGCAGACAAAATCACCATTTGCTATTCAGGCATTTAGCTGACACTTTTATCCAGAATTAAATAAATGAAGAAACCTGAACCAACATTTCCTTAGATGCCTGACACATAAAAAGGAAGGGCGAACGGAACAGAAATGTCACCCAGAGTCATTCAGAGTGGTCTCATGAATGATAAATCTCGTTTCAACTTGAGTCCTCCCTCTGTGTAATAAAAGTCTGCAACCAAACTAAATCTGACTCCCTTACCCTCAACATATTCCATGACCATGCAGAGATGTCTCCGAGTTTCAAAGGAGCAGAACATGGAGACGACGAACGGGTTCTCTGCGAAGGTGAGGATGTCTCTCTCAACAAACGCCTGCTGGATCTGGTTCCTAAGGATCAGATTCTGCTTGTTGATCTTCTTCATGGCAAAACGCTGACGTGTCTCTCTGTGGCGCACCAGGTAGACGGCACTGGAGAGAAGGTGAGACAAGAGTGAAAACCGAAGGGACTGGTGGTGCCAAGATGAGGTATGGAGGAAAGAAAGCAGAGTAAAAGTGGCGAGACCAGTATTAAGTGTATTGTATGAGAAGATTTAAAAATAGAGAAGATATTCCATCTGCTGTTAGACATGAATTCCATACAGTGTGGCTGAATGGATATTAAGACTTAAAACCCACTAGTACAAAATGTCAAGCCCCACGCTAGTAACCTTTGAATTTCTTTTAATCCTGAACTGAATTTTTGTAGCCTACCTCAGACATATACTTTCTCTTTTACATGGGCAGATAATGCAGGCTCCTTTCTGATGGAGCCAAGCTTTAGATCAACTCTTAGATAATCTTTTAAATTACAGCAACATGTGCACTGATTACGACCAAGAGGAGACCAAACGTTATTGTTTTAAAATCCCCACGGATTACTTTTTAGTTGTACAGTACACTTCAAGTTCACGCCATTACGTTATCTTTCAAATTATTCTACAGACCAGTGCCGAATATATGTCCGAAAATGTCTTTAAAAAAAAGTGTCATTGAGTTTTATTGTTTTTTTTTTAAACAGTTCTTCATGAAGCACTATAATATATGATATTGAGCATGAATGCTGATTGTTGACCTTGGAAACACTTACTGTAATGCTTTTTCCCGGAGCTCTCTACCCCATTTCACAGTCTTCCACAGCATATTGAGGTTACATAAACAATACATAATAGCTTCATTGGATTTTATTTGGTTTGGAGGGGTCGATGAGGTTTTAATCCATTGCTTACCCATACGCTCCATTGCTGATCAGTTTGATGCTCTGAAAATCTTCTTCACTCGGTGGCTTAATGGCTCTCCCTTTTCCCTGGTGACACATTTTAAATTTATAATTCAAATCAACACAAAGGCTGTTTCAATTAAATGCTCAAATGTCATTGTTTCTTTGATGAGATGATAGCTGTGTGCAGCTGTGTGCATTTTGTGTGTGAATACATGTAAACACAGATCTGTCTGTGTTTGTGTGTTCTTCACCTCTGCTGAGTCATCAGTCTCTGGAGTATGAGGACCCTCACTGTCGTAGCTGTCAAGGCTCACGATTTCTGTTGAGAAGCATGTTAGTCAATCAAACAACATGGTGTCAAAATGAACAGAGACATTTTTCATGCTAAAACACCAAGCCTCCCAAGCTGCTGTGAGCAGATAAAAAACATTGCAGCTGCTCAGACATCTTAAACAAAACAGCTATTCAATTTTTAAAAACCAAACGTGTCAGATCACAGAAAGAAAAACATGATTTTAGAATAGCTTGTTCTATTTATTTTTCTTGTCTCCTTCATCTCCCCCTCCCCCTCACTTTGTACCTTCTCCTTTCTTGAGCAGCACTGGCAGCTAATTTTCTAGTGTTCTTCCACTCTTGTATGTGACAGCTGCTGGAATACACTGATTATAGTACTGTTTAGTTGAAGCAGGGAAATAATTGACTAATAATTAACTTTGCAAAATGTTAACAAAGCCGCATTGTAGATATCAACTTAATGTAAAATTAAAGTCACTGAGGTGACAATCCTACATTCTGTCGCTTTTTCTTTGACGCGGAAAACAACTGATCTTGTCTCTATGAGCCAAGGAGCCAAGAAAAGAAATGAGTGTGAAAGTGTGCAAGCAGCTACGTGGGTGTGCATGTGTGCCTTGCATGACAATGTAGGTGCAAAAAAAAGTGCAAGATCAAGATATCAAGTGGCACATTGTTAGCAGAGATAAGCTGAGAAAGGCCTGGCAGGCACGTATTCTTCATGAATTCAAAAATAAAACCGCAGAGGTTTATTGTGTAGAGTCATTGCGGGTCACTTAACCCATCAGCTAATGAACAGCTCCTGATGGATGAGACCGGGAGCGGCTTGAGCAGATGTGAATTAGAAATGTGAATTTGGGGGCCGAGTCTGAGCTATGATGATTAATGAAAGACAGCGATACCACCATGTCACCAGCCAGCAAATGATCTAGCCAGTCTACTTTACGTCTCCTACATCCTTGTGCTGAACAACCAATAAAGCTGATCGATAGCTTAATGCAGGGATGTTGAAAGACTGACACTGTGAGACAACTGCACCCGAACAATCAACAACTGGCTTTTTGACTTTATTGTCTATATGTTCACAGTTTTCAACACAGGGCAAATATCTGTATATGAATGAATATAGAAGGGTGTCAGTATCAGAAAAATACTGATAGAAAATATTAATGAATTTTGTAATTCCTATTATTATTCTATGATTTAATTACTTCCATCAATTTTGGAGATAATTATCCTAAGTTTAGGAAATACAGTTATGATCATTTGGTGGTTTTGGTGGATGTGAACAGGATATATAATGTTGCCATTGAGTCAGTTAGTTAGCTGTGGGCTGTGTTTTCGTGTGTGCCTATATTTCTTTACATTTTGACAAATTGGCACAATTAAAAGTACGCCGAATTAGCTGTTAGCAGTTCCTGGTTGCAATGTACCCATAGATGTACAGACAACTAGGCTATCCCTGGATTACTTTGAAACTGAAGGAAACTTAAAAAAATTAAAATTATCAGACAAGTTCTAAAGTTATAAGGAATGTCTTTTTCTGTGATATCTCAGAGGATTTATTGACGTTTGCTCTTCAGAGATTATATCCTCAGGAAGTGTGGGTCACACTGAATTTAAAAATATGTGCATTAATGTCTGTGTGTTCAAATTTTACTTTGAGTTACGAGTTACACATTTTGACACAAATTGCGCCATCCAGGCGCTAAGGGTTTTATAGTGACTTAATTCCCTCGATGAGATGTGTCTCGCAGTCACTGTTGCTGCTCCAAGTGCTGATCGTGTTGATAAGCGGGATCAATTAATGGGACAAACTATAATGACTAACCTAAAGGAACTTAGAGGAATAGTTTGAACATTTGGGAAAAAGGTTAATTTGCAGAGAGTTAAATAGAAAGATTGATCTCATGTCTGTCCATGAGGTATGGAGCTAGAGCCAGGAGGTGATTAGCTTAGCTAAAAAAACAGAAGCATGGGGAAACAGCTAGCCTGGCTTTGTTTTTGAAAAATCCACCTACTAGCACCTCTAAAGCTCGCTAATTAACAAGTTATAGCAAAAAAATACCTGACAAGCTGGGGTTTTAGAGGAAGTTATAGGGTGTAAGTATTTCTTGACAATTAACAGTTTATCCAGTGATAATGTCCAGTGTTAGTGGTCCTATTTTGTCACTTTGGACAGAGCCAAACTAGCTGTTTCCCACAGCTTTCAATCTTTATACTAAGCTAAGCTAATCACCTCCTGGCTCACGCTCAGTAACGCACAGACTTGAGAGTGGTATCTTCTCATCTTACTCTTGGAAACAAAGTGGAAAAATGTATTTCCCACAATGTTGAACTATTCCTTTATGTGTGGTTTGATGGAATTCAATACAAGATCACTGTTAATTCCTCTTACCACAAGGAAACAGTCAATGTCTAACAGAACAAATTAAAGACTTTACACATATTTTCTGTGGACATACAGTATTCCCTGTTAAAGCTACATTTGTACAACAAACCCCGAACTATATATCTTTTCTTTCCCTTTCTCTTACCCTCCAGTGGGTCTCTGGTCAGCCCCAACTGGCTGATGATGTATCGAGGGATGTCTGCCTTCATCAGTTGTCCCTCCTTGGCATGGTCCTCCGCTGCCTCCAGCAGATGGTAAAACTCTTCAGGGTTGAACTCCTGTCATTGGAGAGGAAAATAATTAAGTGCTATAGGAAGCTACAATATAACTGCAGAAGATCTACCATCAGAATTCAAATGCAGTATTCATATAGAGGTACTCCAACAGGGTGAACACAATGATCACTGCTTATTTAACATTCAGTGCAGCGATATAAAATATTTTCAAGTCCACAGTTTTAACACCTTCAGATAAGCTTGAAGGCCAGTGCTGAAGCCACATCATCTCCACAAGTGAATTCACAAACATCTAATCAGCTCCTGTCAACACCAGATGATTGCCATTTCAAAATAAACACTTCTCACTTGAAACGTTTTATTAATCTTCAAACAAATTTTCATTTCCAGGGACTGAATTATTTTAAATGATGATGGCACTGCTGAGTAAGACTGGTAACTTAACTCATCTTGCTATAAGACTTTCAATGATATTCTGCCCACAGTCATGATGGTATCATAATAAGGCGATATAGTGTGTCTAATATATATTATGACATATTTGTAACTGAAGAGTAAAAATATGATATGAAAAATATGATTCCTCTGTCAATTAATTGACTAATTGTTGGTATATAAGACCTCAGAAAATAGTGAAAAATATCACATCACAGTTTCAATGTCCAATGGCATCTTCAAATTGCTTTTTTTCACCCAGCAGTCAAACATCCAAAGATATTCAATTTACTATCATAGAAGACTGAAAAAACGGCAAATATTTACATTTAAAAAGCCGTAACCAGTCCCTTTAAAAACAAAAAAAGCCATTTAAGTAGACTTTTCAACTGCAAAATGTCCTGCTTAGTATGTAACTTGGTCACAATTTAAAAAGAAAAATTGTTTGTTTATGTTATGTGTTTATGTTTTAAAAGTAATTATTGGCCAATATATAGTTATATGATTTTTTTTACTTCCAAATATCTGCTTTAAAATTCCAGCATCGGCCGGGCTCTGATTGGTGCCAATATGTTGATAACATATTACAAGAGAATGTAGCACAGTATATCACAATATTGATTATTTTTACCATGATAACTGACCTCCTAGTTAGCAGAAACAAAAATATTTGATAACTGAACTAATGTTATATTGTATCACATCACATAAATGCATTTAAGTAATTCAAAGTGTGCCCAACTTATAATTACAAAACTAAAATTTACTTCAACCTGCTGCAAATTCATGACCAAACACAGCTATAGGGCTGTCAAACAAACACAATCAGTGTTAATACACCTGCCAACTTTAAATTGCTTTCTTGAAACATCCTTTTGCAATGAAACAGCCTTTTGTGGTGTCCTGTGGGATTCAGTTTCATTCCTGTTAGTGGAATAACATTTTGATTAGAAAGCAGAGCCTGGGGCAGCTGGGATCATTTCCCTCCTCCCTGCTCTCTCATATCTGCTCCCCTCGACCGGAGAAAAAAGAAAGAGTACAGAAAGGGGGAATTAACCTGACTCATTGATAGCTTGCTCTGCTCGAGGATAATATCCCTGCAGCTTACAGCCGACCGACTGTGTGACATTTTCACCAAATCAGAACTCGCAGCTGACTTGAATACTAAAGGAACTCTACGCCCGTGGACAACATCTTATCTGTGTGTGTCTTCTCCTCTATAACCTAAGGGCCGTGAGGATCTTAAGTCCCCTCCACATCCTGCCTGACCCTATCGACCTCTTCTGGCGGTCGCCTTGGCAACGGAAAGATGAGACGAAGGGTGGTTGGAGGAGGGACCACGCCAATAACAAACATGTGAGGCCATCAATCAGTGGGCTGATTGCCAGGTATGCATACAGAGAGGCTTGTTATTACTAAGTAAGTTGAAGTGAGTTATGTACTGTAAGTATCAACAAGTCAAGGACACGGCTCTGTCTCCCAGCAGATTTGATGTGCTGCTGAGAAGATCGACAAGAGGTGGAGGTGGAAAGAATATTTTACAGTTTTGAGTTAAGTTGGAAAAATATCCTGCGGCGATAAGCGCATACTCTGCTGTGTCTGATGTAGCGAAAACCATGACCTCTATTGCATAATACAATATCTTAATTCATACATTCAAATCTTTTGTATTAATAATGCTTAAGGTGAAACTACATTTACTGGAAGCAAGTGCACATTAGCAGCCACAACTGTACATTAGCAGCCATTTCTGAATGCAAGGGGATGTCGGAAATATGCAACACAAGTGCAAGTGTAGAGAGTAGAGCTCTGGTAATGTGTTTTCACATCCACTAGTTTTGATTCTAACGCAGCTACACTGAATGACCATTTAAAGGTATCAAGTATGTTGCAATTACATGTTGCTTCCAACGTGACATATTCATAATAATAATTCATTTAATTTATGGGCGCCTTCACATCACTCAAGGTCAGCTTACAGCAGTAAAACAGAAAAAAAAAGAACACAGACAGCTACATAAAAACAAAACAACGAACTAGGGCTGTCAATCGATTAAAAAAATTAATCTAATTAATTACATATTCTGTGATTAATTAATCGAAATGAATTGCATACATAATTAACGGTGCCTGAACCGATACTTTTTAAGAAAGTAAAAAAAGAAAAGAAAAAAAAAAAAAAGGTACTAAACAACAGTCGGTGACATTAAAGAACGGCTTGTTTATCGCTAAGGCCATATGGTCAAAATTAAATGATTTAATAATAATGTATAACAATAACATTAACTTATTTCACTAGTAAATTGCTGTTGAACGACAAAAACAACCACCAGATAGGAAAAGGACATTTACAATAACTCCAAATGCACCACGAGGCTGTAGTTTACCAGTTTCATTGAACTACAGTACAGTAAAACACAGTCAAACTTTATACCGTTTAGCGTTAGCTGTCAGCATTTTAACCGTTTTTAATCCAGCTACTAGCTAGCGGTAGGCTAACGTTAGCTGCTGTCGAGTATAATGTTAACTAGCGTCACGTGCAGCGGTGTTTGTGTTCCCTGTATCGTCTGTTTCAGAGCATCAGAGAGAAGCGCAGACATATCAGTGGCACCAGATTTCGGTAGCCAGGGTTGGCAGGAAGAAGATTTTTACAAGTAAATGTTCTAATCAATGATCCAGGCAGCACATTGTCGTCTCCCTCCTTCATTTTACAGTCGAATGGTGGCTAGAACGGCTCCGGGTCAAACGTCAATATGGAATGGATTAATCTGCGTTATTTTTTTTAACGCGTTATTTTTTCTCAGATTAATTAATCGAAATGAACGCGTTATTTTGACAGCCCTACAAAGAACAAATACAACAATAGTAAGAAGTAAGAATGGCGTGGGCAGACGGAATGTGCTAATCTAATAAAAAGTGTTTGGAGCTGTGATTCAAAGGTGGGGAGAGGGTTAATTTCACGGATGGTTTGTGGGAGAGAGTTACGGAGATGAGGGGCTGTACAGCTGAAGGTTCTAAACCCCATGGTTGCTAAGTGGGTAGGAGGTGTGGTGAGGAGAATTGAGGAGACAGATCAGAGGGTCTGGGAGGGTGTGTACGGAGGTGCAAGGTTGTGGAGAGCCTTGAAAGTGAGAAGGAGAATCTTGTAGTCAATGCGATATTTGATAGGGAGCCAGTGGAGTTGTTGAAGCACAGGGGTGATATGATCTATAGAGATGGTTCTATATTGAATCGCTACGTACTGTGTTTTGTAATGTTTTGAAATTTTGTTAGAGAAATCATTCCTAAGACTTCCTGCTTGTTAAAGAGTTTTGTCCGCAGGCTTAAAAGGATACTTCCGCAATTTAGTACTGCATTTCCATGAAGTATATTAAAAAAGAATGGTTCAAAAGTCGAAGCCAAAGAGATATGCTGACGTTTAGTCCCTAGTATAGGTCAAGCCAAAAATGCTAGATCGTATCTTTATAATGCAGCCATTTTGTTAAACATTGTAAGTCTCAACCCTAACCCTGATGACATTATCAAGGTTATTTTTCAGACTTTGGCGCGCTCCTTTCAGAGCCTCAGAAGAGATTATACAACTGTTTTCACACGCTGAGCAGTACTCCTCATGCGACTGAGCTCCATGTGTAAGAGCTGTGGAATACCCCTTTAACAGCAGCAAAAGATAGTCATGTTATGATATGACAACATTCTGATTAACTCATATTAATAAGTAGCGCTTTTACAAAGATTTGTCACTTACTTGTGTTTGAGTATAAGGAGCTATAATCTCTTCAAGTTCTTCTGAAGGCAGCTCAAAAACTCAAATTATTATTTTTTATCTCTCCAGAATAAACAAGGTGGAGTAAAAAATTTTGTTCTAGCAGCTGTACTGGTGGACTGTGGACACTTAGAGCCTGAACATTCAGCAACACATGTGAGTGTACATAATACTGTATGATAGCATGATTGTTTTCCCCTTCTTTTCTGATGACTGAAATACTAAAATTTTACTTTCATTAACTTATTTATTCTTTCTTTCTGCAGCCATGTGGTTAAAGGTATATAGGGCATAAGGGTAGGTGTGACTGGCATTGGGCCTATATTTGTGTTGCTAATTTGTCATAATTGAAGGTTTTTGGCTTCTATATTGTAAAGATCTAAGACGGATGTGTGGGCACACAGATTGCATGCAGGTATGTATCATGGCGTGTACATTCCTTGGATGAGTGTATACATATATCCCCATTATCTTAGATCCCTGTGCCCCCACCAAACTAGATGGGAAAATAAAACTAAAGAAATTGGTCACCCCCCCAAAAAAAATATACCAGATCTTTTTATTTGTCACAAGTAAAACAAATGCTATGTAAAAGATAAAAAAAGCCTTAAAGTCAGCTTCTAGCTGTGACACTTTTGTTTCATCACTTCAAACTGAATGCACAGTAGACAGCCTGATCCACTTCTGCTCATTCTTTAATGCCATTTCAGTGTGAAGGAGTTGACCACCATCTCCATGTGGGAGGACAAGTCTTTCCCAGCAGATCAAGCAGAACATACTCAGAATGTGAAAGGCCCTCAGAAAAAACAAGGATCTTGTCACTTGATTCAATAGATGCTAATTTGGTGATTCCATATCAGTGTGTGTTGAGTGACTGTTTCACAAAACTCACGACATTATCAGGTAGAGGGATGAAACTCACCAAACACTCGAGGAGCCTGGCTGGACGAGATATGATGATGAAGAGCTTTTTGACCAGCTCAATGACGAAGGTTAGCTCCGAACTCTCTGAGCGCTCATAAGCCTGATAGCGAGGGAGAGACAGGCAGACCGAGAGACAGGTTAGTGATGTGCAGTGTTTGAACTGACATTCCTCTCCACCTCCACGACTCGCGTGTCACAACTCACATCGTGCAGCAGCTTCTCCAGGTTCTCCTGCAGTTCACAGAAGTAGACACTGGTGATGAGACCCTCACGTGATTTGGTCAGGCAGTCTCTGGACAGCTCAGCTACCTGGTGGTGGATGAAGCTAAGGACCCCATCGGCCAGTGGCCGGACGCTCTCTGGGCAGTAGTTGTGGATGAACTCTGCCAGCCTCTCCTCCATCTGAGCTGTGGCCTAAATGAATTCAAGATGATGGTTAACAGACAGTTGCTATCATGTTGTCAGGCTGCCCCCACGTTAAATCACCCACACCCAGTTTTTCTAAAGTTGATAAGCCTACATATCGGTGGTGTCTTGACACCTGTCATCGAAGGCTGATGTGTCAGTGATGAAGCACATCAAATCTTAGTAAAGGCAGCAATTTGATCACATTCCTTCCCTGGATGGCGACATCCCAGCCACAGTACCTTGACTACTGTCTGTCGGCATGTCTGGTGTGTTGTACAGCTGTCAACTGACGTACAACCAGTGATGACAACATTTACATATCATCACCTTTTAAGATGATATGGTAAACAGTTGCTTATTTACATATCCAGCAGTTACAAAAACAAAGGAACACAATGACGAGTTAGAGTCGTGTTTCTGGTACCCCGATGAATCAAAGTCCAATATTCACTCTTTTTAAGCTGTTTTTGGTCTCTACCAACTCCTGAGGGAAATATCTGTCTCTTTAGCTGCTAAATGTTCCACCATGTTTACCAGCTAGTTGCTAATTATGTCTGTCTGCTGTTTGGTGCAGGCAGTGTACTGTGGATGTTTAGAGCTTTTTTACTGAAAACAGATGCCTGCTGCGGTAAAACAGTAAAGACCGGACACCTAACAATGAGACAATGAGCTGAAACTCTCTATAAAGTAAAGCCAAGGGGAACTACAGATTCAGAGGATTATTCATTTAGAATGCTGTAGGTTCAACACTACGAGCCCTTTCACATTGTCATTTTATTAATTTTTATTATATAAAAAAATCAATTATAGCTGCTATAAAATGTCACACTTTACAAAGAATATAATGTTTAATGTGAAAAAGTAAGAGGCAAATAGTTAAATTGTCTTTTGGGAAGTACATGAGGCAGTCTAAATTATTCCAAGTCTCACTTGTGTAACAAATGTTTAAAAAACATATGACGTCAGAATTTAGACCCCATTAAGCATCCATTAAATACCAATTATGAATTACAATTCCAGTCCTGAGAAGTGTGCAATTGTATGTGGGAAGCTTTGTTAGCACTGCTTCACAATGCATCACTGTGAATGAGCACAGGGTGATGGTGCTGGTGTATGTGTTTGTGAGTACAGGCAAGTGTTTGAAGAAACCGGCTTGCAGAGTGACACACATTTGCTGACATACGTTTCCCTGTCCATAGAAATAGTTATCTAGTATCTAAAAGTATCTCTCAGACATTGAGTCGTGTATCTATGTCTCAGTATATAACGCATGCAGGCAGCTTTAAGAGGTTAGCTTACGGTTTGATTACATATTGGCCTGGAGCAAGATACCTGATCTAATTTGACTTTGCTAGACCTGACTCATAGGTCAGACATGGACGACCTCCAGGAGTTTTCACACATTGCAGTGTCAACAGCTTATAAAGAACTGTAAAATAAAATCTCAGAGGCTGCTCTCTGACTGACTGTCTTTATGTTGGAGATAGGAGGAGAATGGTAAGTAACAAGGGTGCTACACTCAGACTGATCTGCTCCTTGTTGAAGGAAAATACTTTTGTGAATGATCGGCTGTTGCTTTCAGAGCATTTGGGGATACTACCCTAATGTTGCTGCAGTCATTAAACATCTCCAAGTCTTGCTAGCTTATATCATTTTGCAGGTGGTCATATCCCTCTTCACGTTGCCCAAACACCCTACTGCTATGCTCCCTACATTAGCTTCCTGTAGTTGATCTAGTCCCTGATGTTAGTCTACAAAGACTGTGCTGATACCCGTCTACTTCCCAGGTAAAACCTTTTTGCAAGAACTGTCTGATCTACTGTTCGCCTGGAGCCGTCCTCTGTTCTAAAGAATGATTTTTTAGCTTGTTTACTTGTTGTTCTGGACACATGTTCACCCCCTGTGGCGTTCAACGTATCGTCAGCTAATCACCAACATGATCTGAATCCTGCCATTACAAATAATGAGCATTAATGTGTGTCGCCCTGGAAAAAAATACTCTACCAAATGTTTTAAATGTAAATCAGCGTAGCTAAAGAGGTATGCATGCATACTGTTTGAATGTGTGTATAGATGCATTGTTTACTATTGTGTATTTGTTTGTATGAGGCCGACCTTGGGGAAGCGTTCCTTGTAGACATGGTTCATCATCACTATTTCATTGTCATAGCAGGATGGAGAGCGCCCTGGGCTGAAGAGAGACAAACACACAGAGCGGGAGAGAGTGAGGGGAGGCAGCCGGTGAGATGCAATTCTGTACTGTTCCCTTGAATAAAGGAATAATTCACTGCTTCCCCTCATGTCCATCCTGTCTGTACATTATGCTAATCGACCGATAAGGAATTCTGTGCACTCAGTTTAGTTTCTTTAATGGATATGGTGACCTCCTGCACGTCACGCCACACATGGTACAGATGTCAGACAAGCATGAATACATTCAGAGTCACATGCACACTCTCCTACACACACACATGCACAGATATAAGGCTACGCAAAATCAACACGTGGCAGATGATCCCCAGGATCTATTGGCTCCCCATTGCTCTACTGCGACATATAAATGCTGCTTACGCATAAGTAATAATCTAATATAATATACTGTATACTTTGGATAGTTCAAGTACATTTTGTTAATAATATTTGTGCACTTTTACTTACTATTAAAATGTTGAATGCAGTACTTTTAGTTGAAGTATTTTATAGTGTGACATTGTTACTTAGTTAAAGGATCTGAATACTCCTTCCACTGCTGTTTTTATTACTATTAATATATGATAATAAACTGCACACACCACACCTGGAAGATGAGAAACTGTATACACGACTGTATGTGTAGATTTACATGAGCAGGAAATATGTTTTATATTTACATTATATTTACATTGTACTAATAAATATTGTCCTCCTCTTATTAAAAATGGCAGCTGTAGAAAATAAAGCATTCAACAGCATTGACAAATACACTATAATACATACACAATAATATTTGAATTATAAAAGATAAGCAACAAAAAGGCCTGTACTCTAAGTAATGATTAAGAGCCCTCTGCATCTCTTCATGACAGAAGAAAGTTGTTCCTGCAGACTAACTAAAGTTTTCATAATCCTAAAGGGCAGCTGAATGTCCTTTTAATAAAAGCTTGACATGATGAATTTTGGTTACCTTTGTTTTATTTTTCTTCACCAGATAATCTCCACAAATCAACTATTTACAAATACAGCTTTGAGCAATGTTGGTATGTTACTTCTGCAGTCAGAAAAAGCCCCTTATGGTTAAAACAATGACTCATAACTGTGTCACAGCATTATGTTTATGCTAAGTCGGTGACTGGGGGCTACTTCCTGCTACTAGAAGAAACCAGCACTTTTAAGTCCTTATATGGCTTCTGCTCCCATGGACGAATTGCATGTAAAAACCCTAAATCAAAGTTGGCTAGATGCCCAGCCCAGTGGCTTGTCTTCATTTGCTCAAACTGTCTTGTTGCCCATGACCTGCTGTGCTCTCACCTGAGGCTTCGAGAGCGAGGGCGGGCGTGCGGCGAGCATCGGCCCCCGTCATCGTCCGTGATGCTCTCGGTGCTGCCAAAGTGCTTGGACAGGAAGTGCAACTCATCCATGGTCGGCTGGAAGGGCAGCTGGTGCAGACGCTCCTGGGATGAACTGGATGACTGGAGGGAGACATGTTAAATTATTAACTGCTCTTTGTTAGGTTTCTTTGAAAAGCTTCTGTTGCAGCTGCAATGTCAATGGTTTAAAAATAGATATCTAGTGATTGAAAAAAAAACAAATGGCAAGAGCACCTTAATCGATGTGGTGAAGAGAAGAGAAGAGAGAGAAAAGAAGAGAAGAGAAGAAATTGTGTACTATGATGTGAGTGGGTGGAAAGAACTGAAACAAAGAAGCTACTAACTTAAAAGAACAAGGAAGGCAGAGAGAGAGGTGGAAAAACAAGAAACATATCCAGAAGGAGTTAGTGTAGGAGGGCAAAAGAGAATAATTTGGACTAAATACCAGAGCAAAAAGACTGCAGGGAATGACCACCTAAAAGTTGACTGCTGCCTTAAGTGTCTGCTGCCTCGGGGGGTTAATGGCATCACAATTTACTTTTAAACAAAAGATTTTTCTTCAGTGCAGCAGGGAAAAAACCAGCCTGGATCAATGGGAGGCTTAATGAGCACATCTCCCGATGGTACACCATGGTTGGCATTGGCCACACAACGATTTCTGCTATAAAAATCTATTAGAGACTCCATTCTAATCCATTCACCACCATTCAGGTCTTAGCTACTTGAAAGCTGCAGAAAAACACTGACATGATGATGTTGTGAATGCAGCAGGTCCAGTCAACAGAATCAGAGAGACACAGAGAGCTCGGAGATTGAGGAAAATGCCATTGGATATGATGGTTGTCATAAATGAAAAACTCATATCTGCCTCGTTCCTTTGTGCAGTCTCATCTCAATTTTACTTAATCACATCCAGATTTCCTTCACCTGCACTGAATATGTGACTACAGATGCAATATGTAAGGAAATATGTAAGGAAATAGGAATTGCTTTTAGAAAATCATCATCATCATCATCATCTTAAGTCAGTTTTCTGATGATGGTTCCACAGCTGGATCACCTGTCAGTCAGCCTCAACAGATCCTTAGTCTTTTGATACTTTAGAGTTTGTATTTGCACATATGCACTAATAATGCAATAACAAGGGTGTAAAGTTACCATTTCTAGCACTTTTACTTTTTTCATATTTCCTCTCACATGGAAAAACAGAATGTGAAATTAGTCCCTGCACGTTTTCCCTTAAAATAAACCATTTGCAGCATCCACACCTGCATCAAAACTTTATTCAGTATTTGTAACGTACAGGTCCCACCAGGACCATTTGTAAATGGACCTCACTGCCCAGAAACTGAATTCTCATGAGCCATTTCTACAGCAGCATGTTTTTTTAACAAGCTAATTTAATAATTAATTTGAAATTTGCATTTCTAAATTAATTATTCAATAAAAAAGCTTATGATGAGAGTGTCTTATAATTTGTAGAAATGTTTGGGCCAAAATGTTTTTGGCAAAGTGGAAATCATGTATATATACTGTATACAGGCTATCTTAATATAGCCACCAATGAAAGATGTGGTAATTGTTGAAAAGACGACTCTTTTCTTCTTCCTAACTATAATTTAAGATAAATCTGAACTTGGGAGTGATATGACTGATATTTGTCCTGGTATAAAACTGTGGTGTTGTGGCGAAGCAGTCAAGGCAGCCCGGTCAGCTGCAGCGTCCAACACCTAACAGATTTCCAACAAAGGGAAATTAAAATTGGGATGTACCTGTAAGGTTTCATCCTTTGTACTTCCTCCACTTTTAACTGTTTACATTTCTGCAGCTTTCCAGCATAAATTTGGTTCACATCTACATGTAAGAAACTTCTCCACACACACACACACACACACACACACACACACACACACACACACACACACACACACACACACACACACACACCTTTCATCTACTCTGTTCAGTATGCAAGGGTCCTGCTGTAACTAGTCAAGTGAGTAATGGCCCATGTAAGAACTAGCAGAGCACTGAAACCTGACGGGATGGAAGGGATGGGGGGGGGGATGGTGATGGAGGTGGAGAGGAGTATATTGAGAGACTGAGAAGAAACCATCTTCAAACTCATCTACCAGTAAAAAGCCATCAATAACTCGCCTGCAGCGTACTGTATGTCTCTCTATACTGTATGTGCTGCTGTGAGGATGTGCATGAGAGGAAGTGTACAGGGGGTGGATTATGAGTCGACACCTTGTCTCCACCTGAGCATCATACACATTAAGGTCCATTTCTCAAATGGACTATTTACCAAATGGGCCTTGGCAGGGTTCATTTCTCTGAGTAGTCTCTTATGCTTCACTCAGACAAAAGTCAACATTGTTGTTGTCCCTCTGTTTGCTTCAAAACAGGTTTCCACCTACACTCTCTCTTATTTGTTTCTGTTAGCACTCTTAACCATCCATCTCCGCTTCTCTGGCGATAAAGTGATGGATAGAGAAATAGTAACTGGAACAGGGAATTAATACACATTGGTTATATTTCCCTGCTCCACTTTTTTTCAGAAAGGCCAAGTCATCAGCTGCAGATAAATCAGGTCGATCATATCTTAGCAGCTGATGAATTATTTTTGGTCCTGGTTTACATGTGATGCATGTTCCTTAGCGCTTACATGCTTTTAAACAATCAGCTGAGACTCGCAGCAGCGAGTACAAAGTCAAAGAACACAGGGGTGTGTGTGTGTGTGTGTGTGTGTGTGTGTGTGTTTGTGTATGCATGGCATTTAGCTGCAAGGGTGGCTTGTAACATTTCAAAGCGGAGTGAGACCAAAGTAGAACATGCAACTTTTAGAACATTAGCACCAGTGGTGTAGTCTATTGTAATGGGTATACTGTACTATATATATGGGCCAGAATCTGCCTTTGGGAAAGGTGGGGCATATTATAGTGGGGTGTCTGGGTGTCTTCCCCCAGGGAAGTTTTGAGCGTTAGCAACTTCATTTTTATTGCATTTGGATACGCTTTAATGCACCAATTTACAGTGGAAATACCTTTATTTAGCCTATGCAAAGAAAAAGAATACAGATGACAATTCAAAATATATCAAAAATATAATGGAAAGTATGTTGTTGCGTGTCATTGGGCATTTTTAAGTGGGTATGTGGAAATCTTGGAGCTTTCTTAGTGGGTATACTGCGTATACCTGCATATCACGTAGACTACACCACTGATTAGCACACACTGATTTTACGCATGAAAACATATGCAAATGAATTTTGTAAGTGAAATACATATTCATGCAAAGGATACAAAAGCCCACCTCATCAATTTAGCAATAGATGAAAAATCTAACATACAGTTTTTTGTGTTGATTTCATGAGCTAAATTATAAAGAGAAGAAAAAGCAGACCCCCACACTTTGTTACTTTTCTCCTGTTTCTCCGGTAAAAATGGAAATGAAAGAAAGTACAGTGTTTGCTTGCCATGCTGTAAAGAGGGGAAACATGAAGGCATCTCTCAGTGAAAACAGCATAACAGTCACAAGAGGCCTCACATTTTACTTCAGGGGACTGTTTAGAAGATTGCTGGTGTCCTGTTTGATAGACTCAAGTTTTGGGATACCAGGGAAACACTTGCAGTTGTCAGCTCTATGCTACATTTGAGAAAGCATAAGGTGCAGTGGCTGCTACAGTAATAATACACGACAGATGACTTGAACGTACCACATTCATTACAGTAAAATTTAGTTTAATTTAGTCAGAGTGGGT
This sequence comes from Sander lucioperca, assembly GCF_008315115.2. Lineage (NCBI taxonomy): Eukaryota > Metazoa > Chordata > Actinopteri > Perciformes > Percidae > Sander > Sander lucioperca. The sequence goes on from NC_050176.1 coordinate 43,825,730, forward strand.
CACCAACAAAACTTTTAGTGCCACAGCAATCACTGGCCTTAGGTTACCTCATATAAAAATGGAATTCAACACAGTGAGGTACACAGATTTTAAATTTGGTAAAACAAAACAATGGTATTGAATCAGAGGAGGAGAGGAAAAGTTGGATCGCTCATCCCAAATGATTGCTGTCTTTTATCCTCAAAAAGATGAGATGTGCCAAAATGCTGACGAATAAATAAAAAATTCAACTGCATAAGAGCTAGGAGTGTGGCGTTTTTCTTTCTCTTACTGTTGAACTGGGTGTATTGGTGCCATATCCTGAGGAAGGCAGAGAAGCCAAGGACCATCTACGACCATCAGCCCTGAGGAAAGATAAATAAAAGTGAAAAGGGAGAACATATGTTAGAATCAAATACTGTATTCTCTATCACTTTCAACTCCAATATTGGTTTCTATTTTAGTCCCTCCAAACAACACAGTTATACTAAAGCAATCCCACCACCTTCCCTTCCTTTCTGTCCAATTACACTTTTGTTCCTTTTATTCCTCTCTCCCCTCAGGCCTTCTCCAGCCATGTCTGACACTTACTTTGAGTGAGTGATGAGGGACACATGTTTGGGCTGAATCCTGGCACCATGCCCCTCGATTTAGTCACACAGACATTTGGTGTGAGTAGCTGGTCTAAGACAGGGCCATGACGTGCAGTTTCATTTTTGTGTGTGTGTGTGTCACTGTGTGTGTTCCCTAGAGAGTTTCACTGTGTGTGTGTGTGTGTGTGTGTGTGTGGGTGTGACAAATAACCCCAACAACAATTTCACTCGACTACTTTGCACTGCCTTTGTAGGTTGCACGTGTGACTTATTGTGTGAATGAAGGAGGGATGCCAACCTGCGAGAGGAGGCAAAGGAAAAGTGGGCAGGTCCACTTGGTGAGAAGTTGCGCGGGCTGTCCAACGGACTGCTTCCTGTTAAAATACATATGGACAGAACAGAGCCGAAAACATACAGTACACTGTAGGTTATTGGCCAGGATAATTTACCAAAAGTAATTTTAGCTTTTAGGTAACTCTACAAGTCATTTCCATTTCATTTAGTCAACCTAATTTTTAAAGAAACATTGAATTCTTATCAGTTGACATAAAATATATCAAATTTTGATTAATTCTGAGTCATTATCAGAGAAACTGAAAACACTGGAGTTATAAAAATGACAACTGTGTGTATTCACTGTGACAGCTACTTCCAAGACACCTACCGTAATGTTGTATCCTATACTTGATCCTGTCCTACACTATTAGTAAATAATTAAACATTAAAGTACAATTCCGGCGCAAAACGAACCTAGGGGTTATTAACAGATATGTACCCACTCGATCGCTCTCTGGGACATGTTTTCATGCTAATCGAATGTGTTTGTATCTTGAAAGAAGCTAGCGCGGACCGCTGATTTACTTACAACGCTAGTATTCGGGGCACAGGGAAAGTAAAAACAAATCGCTATTTATACCACTAAAAAGGCTCAAAATATCACCAAACTTCAACGGTAGCATAATGAGGGTCCCTAAATGTTAACCAAAGCATTGAGAACATTCTAAGTGTACAGACAGTTTATTGAACGAAGAGCTGCGGGAGCTCCGTGAAAGGGCTACGAGAAAGAGAGAGCTACCGGTAGTCAATGCCACAACACAGCCTCGTATTTTGGGAAACTGGTGGTGTACCTGCGGACATTGTGAAGCTATGGCCACCGAACAGGAGTATCTGTGTTGCACAGAGTGGGACCTGTTGCGTCGCAGCACCCAAGAGACGCAGTGTTTCGTACAGTCTGAAGATTTCCCCTCTCTGATAAACAGGGCTGTACTTGAAACTTTTTTCCATGTCCCGAAAATAAATTGGAGACGGCGACCCAGACCGGAGGGACCAGATGGATCCACTGAGTAAGTACACTAGACAAGTTATTTTTACATCGGTGCGATTATTTCAGATATATTGAGCAAATTGCTTTTGATTTTAGTTTGCATCGCCAGCTGTAAGTCATGACTGATTTTCAAGACGGCGGCCGCATGTAAACATGAACGCGAGTGTCTTTATGATGTATCTTTTCAATAAACTGTCTGTACACTTACAAAGTTCTCAATGCTTCGGTTAACATTTAGGGACCCTCATTATGCTACCGTTGAAGTTTGGTGATATTTTGAGCCTTTTTAGTGGTACAAAATAGCAATTTGTTTTTACTTTCCCTGTGCCCCGAATACTAGCGTTGTAAGCTAATCAGCGGTCCGCGCTAGCGTCTTTCAAGCTACAAACACATTCGATTAGCATAAAAACATATCCCAGAGAATGATCGAGTGGGTACACATCCGTTATTAACCCCTAGGTTCATTTTGCGCCGGAATTGTCCTTTAAGTTAAAGAGCAACTTAACACCAGCTGAAAATCTTGTTCTTGCTGACCAGAACATACCACGGCATCTCTCCTTTTTTTTCATGGCACCCAGGTTCAGTTGTGTCAGACTGTGCTGGGGGCTGAGATGAATCAGCATTTGTCAGATCTCTGTTTACAATGAGAAACCTTTCCATTGCTTGCTATGATTGTCAGTATTTGTCATTGCTGTGCACCTTGAAAACTCACAAGCCAAAAAAGCTTAATGCTTTACTATGACAACTGGCAACTGTGAGCTGGATGGACGCAATTGAATAGACCTACGACCAATCAGAGCAACGAAACAACGTAGCTCTGAGTGACACATGCTAGTTGGGGGCGGAGCTTGGTCTGATTTGAAGCAGGAAAGAAATGCCAGTAACAGTATGTGTTTCTGAAAAGTGAGTAGCATGCAATACAGTAACAGAATATTGATACATTTTTGATCAGCACTGCCTAGTTTGACAGTTTAATCTAAGTTTCGTGAGCCTGGTGCAATGCGCTGGATAAAGAATGCCAATTACTAGGGGCGGGGGAAAAAATCGATTCACGTATGTATCATGATTTTTTTCATGACGATTTTTAAAATTATTTTATTTTATTTATTTACTTCTACATCACTGCAGCAAGGTGAGAATTTAAATAATTTAAGGAGATTTTCGGTTGACCTTTAAGGCTAATCGTTTTCTTTCCTTTTTTTCAACAAAAAATACCAAGATTTTATGTAAAGAAGATCCAGTTTAACTTACAGTCACCCGGTTTTTACATCACTATGCACCCAAAAGCTGTTGTATTTCCTGCTGCAAGAATTCAGTGACCACTGGAATTTATAGTTAACTCTGTACTCTTCAGACAAGCAAAACTCTGAAACTTGAAAATCCAGCAATAGACAGTGAAACAAAGTGTTGTAATCAGAGTGAGCTACTTATTACAGCCAGTAGCACAGGACTTTTCAAGTCCGCTTTCTGTATAAGTTCAATGTTGTTTGTCGTTCGTCGTTCAGTCGTTTGTACTTATTTCATATCAATACTTTTTTTATGAAATGTCAATTAATAGGTAAATAAAAAAAAACTAAATACAATGGGTCCAATATACTGTTTAATCCTGCACTGTATTATGTCTATAACTTTTACTGACCTATGTGTCCAGGCAGTGGAGAGTGCGGCCGTGGCAGAGTGGGCGACGTACTGGTCAGGATGAGGCTTTTCCGGTTACTGGTTCTGCAACTAGAACATACACGAGAACAAAGAGCACGTCAATATTTGTCTTCATTATATTCTCCATCGATACCAGACAGATGATAGCTGACACACACACACACACACACACGCACTCATGCACACACACACACACACACACGCACGCACATGCACGCACACACACACACGCACGCACACGCACGCACACACACACACCACTGAGTGACCCCCAGGTTAATGAATACACTGTTTCTGTGTTTGGCTTTGAGTCTGTGTGCTTACTGGTCATTCTGAGTAAATGTATATCCTACAGTACAGTATGTGTGGGTGTAAGTGTGTAGGCTTTTTTTGTTTTTATAGGCAGGCCGTAATACAAGACTTTATTGACGTCCACCCATCCATAGGGTAGAGCGACCAAGCAACAAAGACTTTTCATTTCCTCTAGGTGCAGCCCCACAACGGCTGCTGCCATGAAATATAATGGCAGGAGTGATGAGGTGATGGAGGGATGGGGAGACAGATGGAGAGGAAGAAAAAGACCAGGGAGGGCAGGTATAGACCATAATGAAGAACTGAAATGATTGTACTATTAGGCATCCTTTGCTGCTCTTGCTGCCACCACTGGATGTGTATTTGAACAATTTTACAAAGAAGCACACACATAGATGCACAAGCTTACACAACAGTTCATAAAGTGAGAAGTGAATTTTTTATTTTTTATTTTCATGTGGTTTGGGTTTTGCTCATAGGCCTTTCTTGCTTGTCTGTGTGCTTCACTGGAGTGCCTGTCAGTTCAGATTTTGCAAAGCAGAACCACATCTGATGAACAATACAAGTTTGCTCCATGTTGCATCAGCCAGCACACTGCTCGACATCTGTGCTGTAAATCACAGACGCACACATAAAAAAGAAAACGCACAACAACACACATCGGTCATTTGATGTTTCTCCCTTGATCAATAATCTATATCCTCCCACATCCTCCCTTATCTCTCCCTCTTTGTGATGTGAGTCTTCAGCAGTTGTTTCTAGCACTCTGAGACATCAAACCGCTGGCAGGATTTTATCGGTGGCAGTGCGACTCTGTGGGCGCCAGCTGAGAGAGAGCTTGTACTCAACCTTGCAGAACAGAGGAGGAGCATATTGAAATATTTAAGGGAAATGCATTAGCTTAGGAGGAGGGCTGGAAGTGGCTTAACACCATCCTTCCAGCGCTCAGAAGAAGGGTGAGGGAGAAGAGAGGAATAAAAGAACAAGACTAAAAATTGAAGAGACTGGAGGTGCATACAGTATATTCGTCTAATTTCTTTTCTGTGTCATACCCACACTTCTCTTTTTCTTTTTTTCTTCGTGCCTGCAATCGTCTTTCATTTTACTTGCTTCTTAACTTGTAGTCTCTCAGATACACATTTTCATTGCTGCTCTTCCTCAATCAAAAGCTGAATCACTTGAGCATATGCAAGTCAAGATTCACTCCAGAACATATTCTTAGTTTTTGATTCATGATTCATCACATCTACAGCAGCTCGACTCTACCAGTGAATCACTATGTTTCAAACCACATACTACAGGGAAAGGGATTTAATCCTACCTGCCACGTTTCTCTGACTTATTATTTTCAGTCTCAATAAATCTCTTCACCATCTTTTGATAACTCCTCACTCATCTGTTTCTCCTTCATTTCTTCCATTTCTCCGGCTTTGTTCTCATTCTGCTTTCTTCTTCTTTGCAATTAACTCTCTGAATGATGAATAATTGAAATGTGGGAAGTTCAGAACTCCCCTTTTCAGGGTTATAGAGTTGACTAAACTATTAAAGACAGTAACAGAATGAAACCCACAAGGGCAAAGCAATCTAATCTTCCCATGAAACCAGAAGTCTCTTGCAGTCACTATGGTTTATAACATTATCTTAAATGAATGCTGTAAAAGGGCATCTTGCCCAAAGCATTTGTACTGTAAAAAAAAAAAAAGGTTAAATAGGAATGCTCTTTACGTTATACTCCAGCAGCTAGCCACATATTTATCACCAGTAAAGGTCACATTAGAGTTCTGCTACTTGTATCCCTGCAACAGCGAGGAGGAGAAGAGACAGAAGCAGCAGGGGGGGGGGGGGGAGGAGGGTAAAAACCATCCATCTGTGGATACTCTAACTGCTATGTATCTGATGTATTCCAGAGTATGCTGTTATTTTTTGGATTTTTGGATTATTTTTGCTTTGTTTTTCGGCCACTTGGGCGAAGCGCAACAAGCTGTAAACAAGTCATTGACATATCATCATCTAATAAAGTTCTCATATGGTGAACATGTTAGTTACAGTTTAGCCTAATTACACATCCTGCAATATTAGACTTTCTCGGAGACATGTTTGTGTCCCCCTGACAAATGTAAGTCTAATATTCACTCTCCTCTGAACTCTATTTTGGTCTCCAACAGCTCCAGAGGGAAATACCTGTCCCTTTAGCTGCTAAATGCTCCACTATGTTCACTAGCTATAGCTGCTAACTGTGTCTGTGAGCAAGTAGTATTCAGTGGGCAGAAAAACCCAAACAATGAACTGAAAGACATTTAATGACTCTTGAGAGAGCTGAGGTCAATCACAGTGTCTGGTGATATTTTACTATGAGTGATATCTCTCTCATCATTGATTAGCTTAAAGGTGCTGAACCAACATCAGCCTCCAGCACAGGTTCAAGGCTTCTTGACATAAACCTTTAACAGTTGCTCAGCTCTACTGGTGGGATGAACACCATTACCTCAAAAGATGTTCCCTCATTTGACATCTTGATGATGGTAGTGTAGAGTGCTGTCTACCACGCTGTTTTCATGCTCAGCATTTCTATACATGTCACTGAGCAAAATAGTATATTGCTCAATTGTATTATCACAACACAAGTAGTATCATGCGGCACATCTGCATTTGTCTTTTCTTTAACCCAAGTTTGTCCTTGAATTGGTAAATGTATATAGTATAATAAAATAGAAAAAAATGTGTATATACATGTAGAACTAAGGGGTGCACATTAGAAATTACAGTGCAACACAAGAATTTAAGTGCAGAGTACTGGCAACTATTAGTACAAGTTATAAATTGTAAACAATGAATATAATAATAATAATGATATAAAATGAGAACATTATATATATAAAAAAACTATTATTCTAGTAACTGGCAATACTTGATGTATAATTTGTCCATATTACTCTTAGACTAAACAGCAAAATCATCAGAAAGGCAATACAACATATATTAATCCTGCCTTGCCCTCAAATCTCGGCCACACAATTAGCCGTCACAGTGGTGGCAGTCAGTGAAGGTTACAGGACAGGAGCTATAGGTGGCTGTAAGGACTTATAACTAACATGCTGTAGATTCACTTGACTGAAAAGCAAAGAAGATAAGAGAGGTGGGAATGTGTTAGCAAAATGTGTGTGTCTTTGTGTGTGTGTGTTTGTGTAAAAATGGGACTTTAAATCACTCTGTCACGGTTATGGTCATGCAGTCTGGGCTCACCTCAATTTGGTTTAAAAGGTGCCTGCATGCGTGTGTGCGTGCGTGCCTTAGGATGTTTTGTACGTAAAAGACAGATAGAGACAGTTAGTATGCTGCACATCGCCGTCCTTGAATCATAAATCTAAAACTGTCTCTAGTTTTGTGGTCAAACGCAAACACATTGTCAGTTTACAGCCAAACCCTGCACTTTATCATCCACCACCCTCTTCTACTTTCAGGTAGATGGTAATGTATGTTGTCATCCACTTATGCATAAATACATTTTAAACAGAAAAGTGAAGCTTTGCTGAAAATGAGACAATTTCCTTTTAAATATCAAAACCCATTTGGATCCAATTAAGTTAATTATAAACAAATGATTGTCTATCCATAATTAATTGACCAAGAGGTAGAAGAGAGATGAAGAGGGAGAAGGAAGAGGATATTAAGCAGAATGTACAACGTTGCCATAGCAACACGTTTAGAGTCACACTGAAATGAAGCAAACAGTAACATCTACAACTGATTCCTTTTTTTCTACCTTCACCAGAGCTCACAGTGAGAAAAAGACAACTCTTGTTAAACAAATGAAATAATGAAGGCGAGCATCAGACTGAATCAGCTCTGAATATATCTCACCCTGCACTCAACCACAAAACTGTGAGTAAGTGTTTGTTGATATGGCTGGAAGCCAAAGGATGTTTGTGTGTTTGTATGTGAATGCCTGTTGTATAATCCATCATAATCCATTGTGTAATCCATCATGCAGGCTCAATCTGTGTGTGTGACAGAGGAGTATAGTGGTGAGGTGCGTGGAGCTGTCAGTCAGACAGAGTATGATTCATCGGGGTCAATGGTGCATGCTGCTATTGTGTGGGCCTCTGTTGACGGACACCAGAGCAGATGAGAAAGCCGCAAGTGAGAAACAACTTTTAATATGTGATAGAGAAACAAAGTATGATAGTGTCAGGCTGCTGTGTCTGTCTAAATCTATCAAAAGGTGCAAAACAAATCAATGTTTTTCTCTGTTTGTGCAGGATGCAGGCGGTTTTTGTATCCAGGTGGTGTTAAGAAACACTTCCAGAATGATGAATGACAAACAGTGACAGCAGGAACAAGAGGAAGAAAGAAAGAAACAATTTTGTCTGATTTCCATTTGTTAGCATCTTAATGACAAACGTTCATTTTATATTCACATTCACATTTGTTCACTGCTAACATGAAATGTTCCTAATGAATGTACCTTTAAAATGCTCAGTGTCAACATGTTTCATCCTATGTCTACGGAGATTCATTTATGCATCCAGGTAATTGTAGTTTCAACAAAGCTTTAATTTTAAAAACACTGGATTAAAAAATATAAAATACAAGACGTTTCAGTGTTCATCCAAACACCTCTCATTCGTCTTGTATTTAATATTTTTTAATCCAGTGTTTTTAAAATTAAAGCTTTGTTGAAATGTTTCAGCCTACAAAATCTGCTCCTGGAAACTACGGCATGATTTACCTTTCTATGGTTATGTTTTGGCATTTGAACAAGTCTATGCTGACTTTACGTTTTTATGCTGCTTTTTAATATTTCGACCAAAACCACAATCTTTACCAATCCTTAAAGCTGCACTGATCAATATTTTCATCTAACTATAAATCAAGGAACCTCTGTGTGTATGTGTGTGGGTCTTTCAAATGTCCCGCATGCGCCAAATACATCACACGCAGCACGCTGTTGTACGAGCCTCTGTACAGCAGCGGGGGCGGAGCAGTGTTGCCAACTTCAGTGTATGTGAGAGGCAAATTGTAAAGGGTTTTTCTGGTAAGGTAGAAAGGTGCTATATAAATGCAGTACATTTATCATTTACCATCAGATGATTGGTTCTCAAGAACACTTTGAATGGGCATGCCACCTGACAACGCTGCAAGCAGCAATATTGAGAACCCAGCGTTTTATAACTGCATTTAACATTTTACATTTTACTGCAAGTTGTCAATAACAATAAAAAATACTGAGAACCAAGCAATCGGCCCGTTCCGGACAGGCACTCTCCAAACGGACCCTTCACTAATATTAACAATGGATCAAATGAGATGATAATTATCACCAACTCTGCAGTTCCCCTCAGCTTTACGCAGCATTTTAGCATCTTTCATCTCATTGTTGGTTTTATTACTGTTCATCAACTCTGATAAACCCTGTGTACACTACCTGTTCAGCACCAAACAGCAGACAGACACAGTTAGTGAGTAGCTGGTGAATATAGTGGAGCATTTAGCAGCTAAAGAGACAGATATTTCCCTCAAGAGTTGGTGGAGAGCAAAAACAGAGCTAAAAGAAAGTGAATATTGGTACTAACTTTCATCAGGTTGCCATAAACATGACTCTACTTTAAATCTATGCATCTGATGGATGTGTAAATAAGTGAATGTTTGCTAACACGTTAGCAATGACGACTAAATAATAAATAATAAAACCTTGTTATATAATACGTCAATGTTGTGTTTACAGTCTGCTCTGCTGTCCGAAGTAGCCAAAACCAAATGTTTAGTTGCCCAAACTTAACAACACATGGAAAGCAGGACATAAACCCAAGTCGCCTTCTTACTATTATCCCAGCAGTAATTATGATTCCTCCAAAACTTATTTGCCAAAGCAACAGTGGTATTTTGTAGGTGAAAGAGTTGCATGGTGACACACAATGTTAAAAGGAACATAAGTGTGTCAAAGATAACCAACAGAGAAACAGAAAGAGCTAAAACCCCAAACAGAGACACAGAGATGTGACAGCCTCCCTGCTCCAAATAATAAAACCCGGGGCTGCCATTGGCTACAACACCCCGGTCAGTCTGCTGTGGGGAGGTCAGATGTTAAATCTGTGGTAATGACTTGTGCAGAGGCTTTGACGAGCAATTATCCCCCTGCAGGCCCTCGGCTGGCATTGGGTATTAGTCTCTTACACACACATGTCCATGAATGTGCAAACACGTGGATGGAAAAAACAAACACAGAGTTTTGGTCCCATAACACCACAAAAATATAACTAATGCAAACAATAACACTTGAATACAGGTCATTAAAACACATTTCATGCTTGCCTGATTCTGATACGTCTGAGTTATAGTAGGATGGAACAAGTGCATAAAGTACCTTTAATCAGTTTACAAACTAGGGTGGTTAATTACAATGCAGGTCTTTTGTTACGATAGCATTGTACTTATGAGGTAATTGCTGGGTACTGAACACAACAATATTGCTAAAATAAAGATCAGACGATCAGATTATCTAAACCAGGGATAAAACTGTAAGACAGCACATCTGAAACGTTGGTATATATGCACTCTACTACAGTAAGTATGTTAGGTCAAAGTTGAAGCAAGAAGTCAGTCTGTACGCTGTGATGGAGTTCCTGTCTGACATCTTTTGAGCAATGTCACCATGTACCAATATCTCTGCAATAAACTTTCTCTAAAATTTGTCAGCTGCTGTTGGTGGCCAGAAGACCTTCTTCACCAACAGGAAGTGAAGCAAAAGTGCAAAATGCATAATAGGATGACATGTTAGCTGCTCTGTGATGCTGTACTCAGGCACAGCTGTTATTTTTTGCTAAATGCTAACATCAGCATGCTAACATGCGCACAATGACAATGCTAACACGCTGCTGTTTACGCTGGTATAAAGTTTACAATGTTCACCATTATACTACTGTCATTTAGTTGTATTTCGCATACTTGTTCACATAATGACAACTCGACCTGCGGATGCTGCACGTGATAAAGAAACACAGCATTCTGTTCTTTGACCAGTAATAAAAACACTGAATAAGAAGGGAGCCTAAAAAAAGACTTGTAATTCAAAAATGGCAATTATACTAAAATCTATTTATATTTTGTATTTTTCAGTTTTTTTTGGAAATTAATTAATTAATAATTAATAAATGACAATCTGTCAAACATCATCCTCAGTAAAAACAAAAAAACTGTTGTACTTGTTCTACATTATACTGTTTTTACATCATCCTTTCTCATGATTTTCTTCCAACCATTATCTTTATTGTCAATTATAAATAACAGTATTTAATTTCATTATGCTTCTTTGGCACTTTGTAATTACTTCCAAAATTACTTCTCCATGAGGGAGGACTCCTCTGCGCTGCTCTCCTCCTGTGAAGCTCCGTCCACAAACAAAAAGGCCTCTGACGGCTGTATATTAAAGCTGAGCACATTCATTATAACGGATGGTCACTGATGAGAACACAGCAGCCATCTAAACAAAACGGTTTCATATTGTGCAAAATTAATTAAAGGAATGAGCCAATTCAGAATGAAGCGCAGACACTGACGGCCTGACAACACATCATGAGAGCACATTTAAATGTCTGGTGTAGGATGTTATGGACACAGGCAACAACATGTGTGTTCTTCTGTATGTGTGTATGTGTTGTGTTATGTTGTGTGTGTGTGTGTGTGTGTGTGTGTGTGTGTGTGTGCGCGTGCGTGCATTGTTGGACCATTACTGATTATCCATTTGCATGCACATGAGAGCCTGTGACAGGTGTGAGTGAGCACTTGCATGCACGTGTTCTGTCAGTCAGTCAGTAGTGTCATTTTCTGCTCTAAGTGCTGACTCACAGAGCACAGAGGACACCAGACGCTTCTGATGGTTACACCATCGATCTGTCCAGGCTCACATCCTGTCAGGTGATCTCTCTCTCTCTCTCTCTCTCTCTCTCTCTCTCTCTTGACATCTTAAAGGTGAGTGCATGTTTACAACTGGGAGAAATGCTGGGAGAAAAAGATAAAATGCTACCCCTTTAAAAAAGTTTCCCTGTAGTGCATCCTATTATGCAACATCCACTGTTCTTACTGCCAGAGTCCAAAATATACATCAGGATCTAGATGGATTCCAAACTTGGGAAAGTGGCCAAATCAAGCCACATGGGCAGATTTATAAAGCATGAGGCATTAAGAGGGGGTGATTGAGTGAAGCTGACATGCAGCAGATGAAAGCAAACAGGTGATGTGAAAAAAGAAAAGAGGATGGGACGACAGGATGAAACTAGAAGAAAACATACAACAGGACCCTCTTGGTGTTAGGGGTTGCTGCAGGGGTTAGTCACATGGCTTGGCACATAGACATGGCATGCTATGCAATGTAGCACAGAGAGACATACATAGAGGCTTTTGCTGTTATTCCCCATGAAATAGAGGATAAACAACAAAGTAACAACCATAGCTTCACACAGTTGTACAAGAGAGAAAGAATGTAGTTAAAAAATGAAAATGAAAAAAAAAGGAGGTCACAAAAAACTACTGACTGAGTCACCCAGTTATTTCAGCAAATCACAATAATTTTGGCAATTCATGCTGTGACTAAGGGGCAAATCCAGTTTAAGGAGTTGGTGCTAGTTCAATAAATATAAAAAAGTAGTGTGTTCTGATGTGATTCCTAAGTACAATGACTGATTATGTAATGAGCTGGTAAGTAAGCTTGCTGTGTGATTTATTAAAAACTTGGCTGGCAGACAAAGTAGCTGACTGCCTAAATTACCGACCAATTGGGTGGATAATAAACATGCTGAACGACAGTCAGACGGTATTCTGGCTGAACTAGTGTCTAACTAGCTGATTTTATAGTGGATTGAGTAAGTGGCTGATAAATAACAAAGTTGTCACTGAGGTCTGTCAGGGCCTGAAGCTGTTGTCTAAATCAAATCAAAAACACCCCAACAAGTCATCTCACATCTGGGGCCTGGTGACCTCTGACATCTATTTAGTCTAGTTCAGCATAACAACTATAAGCAGGGGCAAACAGCTAGGCGGCTCTGTTTAAAGTTTAAAAAATAAAAATGCCTGCCAGCACATCTAAAGCAAACATAAAATGTTGTATCCTAGTTTTAGGAGGAGTGCTTACAGTGCGTGCTGTAGCTATTTATTGACAAACAAACAACAGCATGGCACAGTGACTTCACGGAGTAGGTAGACCTTTGGACAGAGCCAGGCTAGCTGTTTCCTCCTACTTCCAGTGTTTATGCTAAGCTAAGCTTATTGCATGCTCTAGTTTCCTACTTAACAGACAGACATGAAAATGGTATTGAACTTCTCATCTAACTCTCAGCAAGAATGTGAATAAGGTAAATGTTGAACTATTCCTTTAAGGCCTATCATATTTTTCTATTTGAGAATGGAAGTTCATTCTTGACCTTTAGATCGTTTTTTGAGAAAAAAAAAAATCTCTAATTAAGATCCAACTATTAGCTTTTTCTAAGAATTGGATTTTTTTTAACTTTTCTTTAATTACCTGGTTTAGATCTCTACACTGCTCAAACACACACGTTAACCAGGGTTGATATGATGATGATATAGAAATGTGACAGAATGACATTCCTTCCAAATTAGAGGGGGGTTTTCACAAATGTTTGAGAATATACAAAAAAAGGTAAACATTTAAAACAAGTTACATTGCAACAAATTGCATTCAATACCGTGGTATCCAATGATACACTGGTCTGAAACACACCACAGTCGGGGCACAGCACATAAATAGAACACAATAGGACACAATAAACATCCAGATGTCTATTTTCGTCACATCACTTGTCTCCACTCGGAGGTGTTGTCAGACGTACTCTAAAGGTGTAAAAGTGTATCCTCAGGCAGAGTAATGCAGCAGGAAGTTGTGGCAGTGCAAAGACCTATCTGGATCTTTCTGCATGTGTCACAATCAGTCTCTCGTCTGCTGGTTTCCTGTTTGTCTGCATTAGTCTCTCCACCACGGCTGTTGCTACCTCAGCTCTCTGCAGTTACTGAGACCTGAGAAGCGCTGAATCACCACGATCATGACATTTCACTTAGTTCCCACTGTGACCTTATTCACAGCAAAATGATCCGTAGCCATCACGTCATACAGGATAAAATACTTCCTTCAGTGAGCAGCACTCATTTGCATGAGCGGGGAGTCTCGCAGCATTTCTAACAGACATTCAAAATGATTTAATCTAATTATGGATAATAATGCATATGGATAAACAACAACGCAAGGCCACTGCTTCTATCTCTTAGAGGGAAGTATGAATGGAGATGGCAGTAGGATACTTGACTCAATATAATGCCTGGTATAATACAACTAGACTTTGAACTATGACACTAATGGTGTTAAACAAGGAACAGCTGTACTGTAAATGAACAGCTTTGGCATTTTGTGATCATTATTCTTTATTGTGTGGTTTGCATACAGTAAATGCTTTGGTAACATCCTGGACAGAAGGTCAGAATTTGTTTGTTGCACTTTTAATGACATTAGACAAGAAACAAGCATGTATTGGCTGCCGATTGCAGAGTCATACAGTAACAACATTGTTTCAACAATTTCACAACAGGACACTACCCAGTAGGGCTGCAACTATATGCAATTATACGGCTTAGGCAAAGCCTTCATGTACCCTTACCCTAAAGTGTTACCAATAAGGACATAAACCTGAATGCACAGCCTAAATATTACCTCTAAGCAGATTTATATTTATCAGGAAAATGACCAAATTATTTAATATGCAATTCATGTTGCCATGTTGTCTTCCAACGCACGCCTGTATGAGATGTTGTGTTATCATGTCTTTGCAATATCAAAGATAAACCACAAACGGCCTGTGTGTGTTTTGGTTAAGGCCACCCTGAACACCAGCCAGTAACAGATGGTGCTGCCATGGTACAAACAACAGGAGTAGAGCATGGAAAGGACATTTCCTTTTCTATACCATCTTTCACTGTACAGCTCCTTCATTAAAAATACCAGCCAAGCAATACAACTGCACAAATATACTGTATGTCACTGAACATCCATGCTTTATGCACCTGCAAGCAGGTAGATAAGCTGTTTTTAACCTCATGTATGAACAACATGCAGACAAAAATATCTGCGAAAGCTCCTTCATTTAGTCACCTCTAAAAGCCATAACACCACTAAGTATGTGCTTCATTGTAACCATGGTTCATTTGTTGTTGCCAAAGTAGATACTTGTGGTGCCTACTTCCGAGCTATCAGGGCCATCATCATAATGTACAGTATGCTGTAGTCAAGCTTAAAATAGCCTGGATTACCTGTCACAATGATGGTAGATGTGCACAAGGTAAAATATTTGTGTACAAATACAGATAGCTTTATTTATCCCCAAAGGGCAATTCAGTTTCTACTGTAACTATTATATATTTAATGTAGTGTAATTATAATAGTTACCAGCAATAACAACATTCTGTTATACTGAGAGTCAAGGGAAGAAAGCATATACTGTAGGCTAAATATATCAAATGTTTTTTTATGATAACTCTACTGAATTACAGTTTTCTTCTTTTGTGAAAAATGAACATTGACAAAAAGTATTGTGTGTGAGTGGGATGAAATGGCCTGTGTTGTTCATGAGTGGGATAATTTGCACTGTGCATCATGTACACATGTGTATGAGTGGGATAATACTGTATATACTGTGTGTGAGTGACAGAAACATTAAGACCACCTGCAGTCCCTGAAAGCTTTGTCTCCCTGTGGTGATCTTTAAAACAACAAACCAAAAGAGTTTACCTTGAAGTGAGAGGGAAGGAAGTAGACGAACAAACTAAAGAGTTTATCATCATGGGCTCAGTTAACCCCACTGGGCTACTCTTAAATGTAGGCTGAGACACTACACGATGCTCTGCCTTTCATCCCTCCCCGCCCTCTCCCTGTAGCTTTGCTGCTTTTTCTGTCTCTCGTGCCTCATGTTCTCTCTCTCACTCACTCTTTTCGTCTTCCTTTAGCTCAATCTGTTTGGGAGTGGGCATAAAGCATTATCTCTCTTAATTGCCACAACCAGCCAAGAAAACACACACATGCACTAATGAAACAATGCAGACAGACAGACAGACAGACAGACAGACAGACACACAAGAGAATAAAAGCAATATCAGGGATAAATGATCTGGTGATATTTATAACTCAGAATTAGGGCTGGGTATAATCTCTATAAACAGATTCCGAGAGGGTTCCGATATTGGGCTAGGTATTGTTTGAAAATTTCCATACTAGAGTTTCAACACTAACACCAACACATAATACTTTTTATAATGGAAAAATGGAAACTTTCCTTTTTCATTTAACAAAAGAAGCCAGAGTTAAATGTTATCTCAACACAAGCGACCTTCGTATCTTCTTCTACACTCAGTTGCCAGTTTATTAGGTCCACCTAGCTAACACTAACAACCTTTCTGATTCACACACATGAAACCGACATTAGGAAAGAACAACAATTTTGTGACAAAAACATACATACTGTAAAGATGCTAAGCTCTTAAAGCAACAGCAAACATTCCTTAAACCTACATGTTCTCTCTCAAACACATACACTCTGCATGGTGGCCGACAGTCAGACTAAGGAGGGGGTTTATTCTTGTTCATGTACAGAATATCCTGCTGTTCATTCCCTGCACAGTCGGAGCAACGGTGAGCACTCAGACTAATCCCCCTGTGATCAGATGAGATGAAGACAGCTAAAATGAAGCACCGCAGGAGGGACTAAAGGGTCGGTACAGATTGTACATCAGGGAGAGGGGAGGAGAGGAGAGGAGAGGAGAGGAGGACTTTAAGAGGCAGAAATGAGGACTGAGTCAGAAGGACTGAGGAAAACAGAAACAAGGAAAATGTGACATTAGGGACAGAAAATAAAGGAAAGAGAGAAAGAGGTGAAGAGGAAGGAAGAAGAAGAGCAAGGACTTGTGCCAAGCAGGCAGCTCTCCAGCACTGCCCAGTGTTGGCTCTCTGCTACACAAGCACTCCCTGGACACTGATAATAATACATTCACTTCATAATGCTATCTCTGGCACACAGGCTACTGTCCTAGCGCACACATACCTTTGTGTGTGTATGTGTGTGTGTGTGTGTGTGTGTGTGTGTGTGTGTGTGTGTGTGTGTGTGTGTGTGTGTGTGTGTGTGTGTGTGTGCGCGCGCGTGCGTGCGTGTGTGTGTGTGTGTGTGTGTGTGTGTGTGTGTGTGTGTGTGTGTAAAAGAGTGAGCCATAATCTAAAGCAGGGTAAGTCCTTGTGCACATGTGTATCACTACAATAAAGCTCAACAGGGATATAAATAAATACACATCCAGCAAGTCTGTGATCTGCTATAACACACACACATACATAGGCAAACACATTATCAAACCTCCATGTACTTCAGAAGCTGAAATACACACAATAAAAGCATGCTGTATGCAAAAAATCACAAACATACATGCATGTAAAGACATCAAATATACACACACAAAAGCCCACACACCATATTGCTGGAGCTAAATGGAGGCAGGCAGACAACTGTGAGACAGCATGATAGCTGGCAGGGACAACGGAAACATCATGGAAAAACACAACAACCTCTTTCAATGAATACACACACACCAACAACAGTAGGACACCAAATCGGTCACAAAGACTGTACGGAGACAGATTGTTGCCGTTTACCTTTTTGTGCGTCGAAACATGATGCTAGCAGCAGAGGCTGTGTTGGCAGATGATCATGAGAGCAGCTGAGCCTCACACACACACACACACACAGAAATAAACACACACACGAACAGAGGCAGTCAAGAGGCAGCGATTACACTCAACGCCGGCATGTCAGCCTCCTCTGGCCAGTTAAACACACACACACACACACACACTCACTGATGTCTCGCAGTGACTCTGTACACGTGAGTATGCATGCAAGAGTGTATGCAAGAGAGAGAAGGAAATGATTAGAAAGATTTGGAAATGTCAGCCATGTCACAGACAGAGAAAACAAGAGGATTAAAGGCACAGAGAGAGAGGAGGGTAGAAGAAGAAACGGAGAGAGAGGAAAGGCTACTGAGCATCCCTCTCAGAAGGAGAGAGGATTGTGGGGCTGCTCTCAAGGGTATCGTGCCAAGCCAGGATGTGTAGAGCGACACTGCGAGGGGGGAGGGCGGCAGAGAGAGAGAGAGAGAGAGAGAGAGAGAGAGAGAGAGAGAGAGAGAGAGAGAGAGAGAGAGAGAGAGAGAAAGGGGTCAATGCAGGTATGAGAGAGAGAGAAATAGCAAGAATGCAAGAAAGAGAGCGTGAAAGCCAATCCGTGGTGGAGAGATGAGGGAGCCAGAATGAATAATGTGAATGAATGACAAGACAGGAAGACAGAGGGAGGGAAGGGCACTGCAAGTTGGTTTTCACATGTGTGTTATTCTGTGTTACAGCTGGCACTGACATAAAAAAACAGGTCATTAAAATATAAGGCTGGTAAAATTCTGTTTTTGTTATGGTCAATAAGCCCCATCAAAATCTTTTGAGCATACATTACTTAAACTGGAGTAAATTGTGCATTTGTTTGGGACTATTTTCAGCAGTAGATTTGGTTTTCTGGTGAGTATTTACAGCAGGAGGCTGGTGTATGCAGGATCGACTTAAAATAAACTGCAGTGTCCATGTTCATGGTAATGAAGGAACATGTCACCCGGTGCAACAGCATGACTGGTTTATGTGTTTTTGTTTGGACAACAATGAACAGATGAATAAGATATATTATAGTTTAGCTACACAGACTTGTCAGTAGAATACATTTATTGTCGGTTTCCATGGAGTTGTTTGATAATAAGAAAATATTAAATATCAGGCTTATCCTTTAAAAACACATCAATTACCCACACTTTTCCATTAGTTTAAATGTTCCCTTTTTGCATGGGCACTGTAGTTTATTTTGAGTCAATCACACAGACACTGTTAAATACTCACTAGAGCTGTAAATGTGTGTTAATCCACAGCTGAAAATAGACCCCAAAACATGCACTCCTGTTTAAGTAGTGTTTGCTAAAAACTACAGTGCCGAGCTGCTTTAGGAAATTACTGAGCCTTTTTTAAATAAAACTATATATTGGTGATGCATTTGTAAAGATTTACATCTTCAGTAGTACCACAGACAGGGAAAAAAAAAAGAAAGCATTGACAGGTGGATTAACACATCATTGGTTTGGGGGTTTCAATGGGGTTTATTGACAGCAAGGAAAATATAAAATTATGTCAGCATTCTTTAAAATGCACAAAGAGACACGTTCAGTTTTTCTACACAGGAGCTGCTCTGCAATGCCCAGCCAAGAGAGATGTCTTTTCTGTGTGTGTGTGTGTGTGTGTGTGTGTGTGTGTGTGTGTGTGTGTGCGTGCATGTGTGTACACCCTCCTTCCAACCCTTTGAAACAAATCCACCAAATGTTAAAGCTGACGTGGGGTGACAGTTGCACGGTAGTGCTGAGGGGAGTAATTCAATAATGGATGCTGTCTCTAATGTGGGAGTCTGGATGGATAAAATATACATGGGAGAGAAGAGATGGGGGGAGGGGGGGGGGGAGGTGGTGATATCACTGAAACACAGTGGGGGGTCACAGACAGGGATGGGCAGCATGATATAATATAGAAGACATGGTGTGGTTTTTTTTGTGTGTAATGCGGGAGAGTTTTTCTCCGTCTCCGTCCGTATTTAACCTCTCCGGATTTCAATTTCTAGCAACCTCCTGTTTGTCCTTCAGGTTACTTTAATCTCATTCTGTAATGAATGCCCAGTCATTACACCCATAGTATAAGACTCCAGCTCCACCCACAGGAGGATGTGTGCAGAAATATCCAACAGAGGGGGGGCCACAGGGAGCTGAGAGAGCTGACCATGAGCCTCCAGCTCCAGTGTCTCCTTCATGTCATGCGTGACATCTGCCACCCCGCCACACGGAGGTCGGAGGTCAGGGACAAAACACACCCGATGACAGCAGTCAGGGACACACATGCATGCTGCACACCAGATCACTGACACACACACACACACACACACACACACACACACAAAAGCATGTGGCCCGAACCGAGTAAGGCAGTAAATTGTAATTACACATGGATACAGACACACATTAAGGAAAAGGGAATTAAATCCATGCTTCACATTTACAAACTTCCTGAACGGCCTGAACCTTTAGTGCAACAATAACAGTTTACATGATAAACAGACATATGAGAGAGTTACGTCATTCATTCTGCACACAGAACATAAGTGGCCAAGCTGAAAGTAGACAGATAAAAAAGTATGGCTTTGGACTACAGCAATTTCAGAGAAATATCAAGGATTTCAACACTCAAAATGATGACCTCAAAGTGTACGCATTTTGTGGAAAATTACACTCCACATCATGTTCAAAGGCAGCCTTTTGAGCTGACATAAATTGTCAAAAAATGATCAAATTCTTCCTGATTTGTGAAGTGCTTTTAGCAGCAGCAGCAGCAGCCAGCTACGGCTTTCCAAATCCAGGAGATGAAAAAAGTCACCGTTTATCACAGTAAAAGAGAGGATATTGTCAAAAAGCGAACAGTAATTAAGATGTAGCAAAAGAAACGCTGCTAGAGACAAACGCTACAAACTAATGTCAATCTGTATGCTTCAATCATATTTTTGAGTAAAAGAGTGACACACAGCGTGCAAGGGAAGGAAAGAGTGGTGAGTTTTATTTCAGCACCATGGACAGAGACTCCATACTCATACACTACAACAAGAGCATCAGTTGAATTAAACACAGACATTAGTTTTTGCTCCATATTTCACCTTTTTCTTGCCATAACTGATAAGTGTAACAGTTTTACAGGCCTGTACCACAAATTAAGATACTTTAATCAGTTTTGTCAAACCTCCCAGGATCATTAAATCCCACTCTTTTCTAAATGGCACAGAAAAAGACTCCAGAGGTTTCTAATGCAGTCGCTAAATGTAATCTATCTCTGTGGAACTGTATCTCTCTCTTTTTCTGCCAATCATGTTTTGTGAAGCTGCCTGTTAATATCTGGCTTTAATGTTGACATTGTGAAGGAATTTCCATTAATCATTTCATTCAAGAGCATGATGAGAGCTAAAATGAGCAATGAGAGGGTCTCTTTCTCATACTATACATATTTCTGCTTATAATTTCCATGTTTTCATCTACAACACTTTCAAACAATGGGCTACAACTTGAGCCCTGTTTCTTTTAGCCTATATTGTTTAGAGTATGGTAAAAGTATGCTGATTTAGCTATTTGCAGTTTGCAATGTACCCATGAATTTACAGACAATTATCACTTGATTACTTTGATACTGAAGAAAGCTTACAAACGTGATGTTTCTCAGCCAAGTTCTGCAGACATGAGGAGCATATTTTTTCTATAATTTCTAAGCTGATTAATGGACGTTCTTTTGCGATGGACATCGGACGGAAATAATTATCTCCTCGGGAAGTGTAATGCACAAAATGAGCAAAAGCTCCAATGATGGTAGAAATGTGTGAGACAAAAAAGGATTTTCTACTCTTCTCTAATAATGTTCAGCGAGATTCATTAGCTACATGTTCACCACTATCTGATGCTTTAGAAGGATAGGTTCACATCTTTAGGTTCAAGTCTGTTCCCCAATATTCACATGGCCAAATGTACATTGAAAGAGTTTTTTTTCCACTGTAGTTGTTTCTTGTGGTCATATTGGAACCAAAGAGATCACCTTTTAAAGCCATTTTAATGGTAGCGATGGGAGAATAAATCTAGTCCTCAAGCTGTGTTAAAAAAAATCAAGTGCATACCAACATTACAGTCTTTGTAGAAAAAAACTTTGTGTACCTGTCCCTTTGCTGGATCTCAGCTAGCAAGCACTGTTGATAGAAGCACAAAGTGGAAATTCGGTACTGAAAAGACTGCTGAGCCTCAAATTAACTTCAACTGAACTTTAAAAGTCATTTTCACACAGTACAAGGGCTGTGAAGTTTGTCCCGCGTCACTTACATTGAAATCACTCAAAGAATGGATCTATTTGAGGCCATTATGAACAAGAGGATTGATTATTGAAACTATTATTTCAATGTACATAGGGACATGTGATTATAGTATTACGATACCTTTGATAAAGCATACATTTCATAAAGCAACACGTCAGTCATTTACTATCTTAACTCAACATTTTGATGGCTTAACTAATTTGTGTTACACATTATGTACACTACTGCTCTATCCTCCCTTCTCAACCTCTCTGCCTTCCCACAACCATGCGGGGCATTGAGGTCAAAGCACGGCTCTCCTGCTACTGAACTTTCATTGCACAGCTCACTGGTGCAACAGATTGGGCCGACAGCGACGCTTTGAGAGTGAAAGGGCTCACGTAGAGCTGGAACATGCTGCAGTCTGAAGGCAAAATACCATCATTTCAACACCACTTCCTTCTACAAAGCTGGAAAGATTCCAAGCACTAAAATATGTTATTCATTTTTGGTTTGGTTTGTGTCTTTCAGCTCAGAAAACATATGAACAACAAAAACAACAAAAAAAAATGTATCCTGGTATATTAAAGTGCTCATATTATGCTTTTTGGCTTTTTCCCCTTTCCTTTATCATGTTATACTTTTTGTGCATGTAATAGGTTTACAAAGTGAAAAAGCCCAAAGTCCATCCCAAAAGGACTTACCATCTCCAACAGAAAACACTGTTCACAAACTGCTCCAAACAGCTCTATTGTAGTCCAGCCTTTACTTCCGTGACGAACGTGCGTCACTTTGTAACACACGTTATAATGCTCGCCTAGCTGCTAGCATGGCACTCCCTCATTCTCTGCTTCTGACTAGCTTGTAGTGCTTACCTAGCTACTGAGCATGTGCGACTCCCAACAAAGATGGAACAGAAGTGCGATGCCTCATCTGTAGCTAAAACAGAGAGCTCAACACACAGGGTGAAAAGAGGAGCTGCAGCAATGTGCAGTACAACAAATATATGGTGTTTTTTTTAATTTAAACCATGTAAACCTATTCTGATATAACCTCTAAATACAATTATGAACCTGAGCATAAATATGAGCATAATATGAGCACTTTAAGTCATAGCACACTAAAGTATTTTCTATATGAAAAACCCTATATGTTGATATTGTCTCAGTTTTCCAGAGAATTAATCACATTTCCACAGTTTCCCTCATTGGAAAACAACTCTATGAAGCCCACAAAATGTCATTAAATCCATGGAAACCAAAGCTTACAATAAAATAAAAACTCATAGTAGCACAACTAACAGCAGACTAACTCATCTGTAATTTAGGGAAGGGTGCACACATAAATTAGAGACAATATCTCAACAACATACATACAAAGAAACTGAATGTGTAAATGTGACCTTACCTGTTACTTTTCCGTGGCAGAGGTAGATCCTTCTGGTAAAAAAGAAAAAGCAAGAGAGAAAAAGAAAAGAAGGTGAGAGCAGATACATTAGCCTGATTAGATTTGTTTTACACATCATGCAGTCACTGTTTATAGGATCATTAAGTTTGGTGGGGAAATATAAATTAGCATTTGAATAAAGTTCAGTTAAAGATGGAAACAAATGTAATTACACTGACATGCCTGATACGTTACTTAATGAAGAACAGGGAATTCTATGAAAAAACCTTCATAATGACTAAACTTTTTGTCTTATCTATTTCATTTTGAATGTGTTTTCTATTTTCATCTCCTCGTGATTTTCACTGCTGTTGTTTTTTTGCTTCTTCATATAGCACTTTGTTGTTTTTTAGCATATAGATGGGCCATGTATAAATCAAATTCATTCAAGGTCAAACCGTAGACTGAAACACTCCCCAAGTCTGCTTGTACTCAACATAAATGGATTTCTCTTGTTATTACAGAATAAATGTATTTAAGAAGTAACATGTCATTTTTCAAATTCTTAATGCGAAAATAACCAAACTTCAGATTGGATATTTGAGATGAAATCCAGGGTGTGACAGACATCATAAGGCTATATTATTCACCATTTCTCCAACAAAGTTGTCTTAACCCAGTGGTTGTTGTCTTAGTGTGGGCATGAAAGTGAGTTTTCCTTAACATATTGTTTTATTTGAAGGCTTTAACTGGCCTGAAGAGGTGAAAGTTTCCTGTATTTCACACAAAAAAGGCAAACATCATTGAAAAGTCTGAAAACATAAACACAATTTTGTGCAACTGAAAGAAAAATAATCTTTCTTTTCCTTTAATGATTACTCTGATTTGTCTTGGGAACCCCTGCCTGAACTCCGCTTAAATGTTTACATTCATGGTAACTGCCCACATTGTTTTATAATACAACATTTTGATATTTGCTTCCTAAATAATTGCTACTAAACTATCAACCATTGACAGATTTATTTGCAAAAGACCAAAGTATGTTACTGAATACTTAAACAACCAAGATACTTGTCTTTTTCAGGGGCATTATGCAATGTACCAATTCATCTCCACATCATAGATATGAAACAATAAAACCATGTGCCACTTTGTTTGGAGTCCACTAATAACCATGTATCTTACAATTAAACCTTAGCCTCTGCAAATAATGCTGGCATCCCACACAGAAAATAGGACTCTGCAAAAACCTGAAAGAAGGTACAACTTGTAAGTCTTAATGTCAAAATATAACAGATCCCTGATGGACACTGTAATTTAGAAAAAATAACACTGTGTTTCTTTAGTCAACTTTTCTGATAATAAAATTGTTCAAATAGTAGTGTAGGCCGGGATCCGTCTATAAACAGTTTTGTGATGTCTCTGATAATGTCTCGTGTAAGTGGAAAGCAGTTTGAAAATTGATCCCTCGTAAGTGCTCATAGACTTCAGAGCTTCAGGATCCACCAGGTTGAGTGGAGCCAAAGTCAATTTAAAACATGTTGCTGCTATATTTATGACATTGGGACACAACAGCAAGGACTCTGATGTGATTAGGATCTACTGGGAGGAATCGGTGTGGTGCTTGTTGCCCATCTATTCCCAATTTGATTCCATTTTACACTCAGCTAAGGTAAAATCAGGTTACCGTCAATTTCTATTGTCAGCCTGTACTGCGCTGCTTATCAAGCTATTTTCTACAGCCCAGTGGCTCCAATAAAAATATATTATCATTTGTTTCTTTTCACTCAGGGAAGGCTTAATGACACAGAGCCATGTCTGTGAAATGAAAGGAATCCAAGTGATAAACCACACCAGGGTGAGACGTTGAAAATAAACAAATGTGAGAGGAAAATAAGAGAACATATAAGAGACTGTAATTGGTTTTCCAGTGAAAGATTTCATCCTGTTAGACAAGGGCTTTCTCTCTCTCTCTCTCTCTCTCTCTCTCTCTCTCTCTCTAAGTAAACAAGCATTACGAATCCCAAACAAAGTCAAGCTGATGAAACATGACTTGACAGCTGGAGCTCTTGTCTCCAAACAATCTCAAAACAAGCTCACGACCCAAACTCGTCAGCACTGTGAGACATTAAAACAAGTTGCACTTAATAAACAACTACGAAGAGCCAACGAGCAGAAAAAAGGCTGCAAAGACTCATTGTAATAAGCCGGAACCAGTTTTTTTTTTTTTTTTAACAGAAGTACAGTATAAGTGCAGCAGTAGTACCATAATCACATGAATAAAGGAACTTGGAAAATGATACTCTGCAGGTAGGCTATATTAAAGGAATAGTTCTACATTTTGTTAAACATGTTTATCCATTTTCTTTTGGTGAGAGTTAGTTGAGAAGATTGATACCACTCTCTTAAAGCAAATAAGCATACTTTCAAACTATACTATTATTTAAATTAAAATAAACCTACAGTATATGATGGTGGCCTGGCAGCATTTCTCAGTTCAGAGGAGAGTGATCACTTTTTTTCAATGGGAGTGACATCACCCATCATAGTGAGCTCTTTCTGGGCCAGCTAATGAGTTACATCATCAAGAGGAAGTGAGCTAGGCCAGGGTTACTCAGAGATAGCCCCGCAGGAGTCTTAGATGTGTGTGTGTGTGTGTGTGTGTGTGTGTGTGTGTGTGTGTGTGTGTGTGTGTGTGTGTGTGTGTGTGTTCAAAGGGTTGGCTAATGGATAAAACCCCAAAACCCCAACACCTGCTCCCTCTGTCCAACAGACGGCTACATGGTGTTGTTGCCATGTTACTGGTTACTCCATCATTTCTTTGAACAATATTCTTCTCCAAATTCAAGTGACCATGGCAACCTGTGGAACTTCTCAGTAATATCCAATTTGCTTAAGATAAAGGCAAAGAATATTAACCTACAGTAGATATGCATATAACAACATCAAGGACATTTCCAGACAGTATAAAGTTACTTGGTAGATCAGAGATCAGAATGCAAGAGAGTGCAGTTCAAAGATTACATTTTTACATAGGAAA
Organism: Sander lucioperca; assembly: GCF_008315115.2. Lineage (NCBI taxonomy): Eukaryota > Metazoa > Chordata > Actinopteri > Perciformes > Percidae > Sander > Sander lucioperca. Next base: position 43,852,016 of record NC_050176.1, read on the forward strand.
CAATGTAATCCAAATGAGGAAAATCTCTAAGAAGGTATTGTGTTATTTTTATGCCAGTGCGTTATGCAAAAAAAAAGAGCCTTCCTCGATTCCAAATCTGAAACACATTCATGCAGCTTCTGCAGTGTGAAATAGTGTTGCTCGACACAAGTCTGACCTAAGTCTGATTTCCATCTCTCACGAGATTCATTAAGCCCAATTTATGGACCTCCATTCATTAATAAAAACCACAATCTTGCAATAAATCGATGAGTACATCCCTCATGAAGCAAACTGTTTTTTTATTTATCAAGATGTAGTTCCAAATGTTTGCAAGTTACAACTTTTTTCCAATGTGGGTTACTTTTATACAGCTACAATTCTAAAACAAACTGTTAAATCACATTTATATTTTTTATCTGAATCACATTTATATTTATATTTCATCTAATTATTTATGTTCATACACGCAATTTTGGAAAATCATCCAATCATGTAGAAGACAGATAAGTAAAGTTGCTAGTATTAGTAATGTGGAATTATATATTCTAAGAAAAGCACATGGTAGAAATATAACAGTAATCACAGACCTGGATGATCATTACAAGTGATTGTTCACCATTAAAAAAACATTTCCTGTCACGATTACACAAGCATGAATGTCACGACGTGTCCTGTTGTGTCCTCACACTTCAACCACACACACACACACACACACACACACACACACACACACACACACTCACACACACACACACACACACACACAAAAGGGCACTTATACTGCCCTGGAAGTCTTACATTTCTGCTGTTTTACTAAAGGATCAATCAGTCAAAACTCATCAAGATTCAAGAGTAGGAAAATGTTCTGATGTGAGAAAGCTGCACTATGAGAATGCAAAATGCTAATATTTTATCTCAAAGTGGCATTAATGAAGTGGTTTTGCAGACATAATGCAGCATAGAAAGACTTGCAAATGTCCGCACATACAAACAAATACATTTAATCAATTATACCTACAACCTCCACGCTTCAAGTAATTGCAAATCATTCAGATTCTCATTTAGCCAATATGTTGTGTTCTAAAAGGGACATTCAAAAATGAAGAGAAGGTGTCACACTGTTTTTCCATATTTGTTTTTTTTTTTTGATGGGGTTGGAGGGGGGATATTTACCCAAGGACTAACCGAAGGCCAACTGGAAACCAAAGAAAAGAAAAATGTTAATATGCTACTGCTCTGGGCAGAGTCATGAGGAATGACTATGAATGAATATTTAGTTTAATTGTTTAACTTAAAAAACTTTGAGATCACTGGTCATTAAACTGAGGTCTAAAATAACGTCTCATTAAATGACTCTTAACCTATTTTACTTTCTTGTTAAACTGGATCTAGTTTAAAACTTTAATACATGCTATTCCTTCCTTACTTCTGTCTATTTTGGGATTAAGTTGGACTCAAGCTTTTGTGCTTTATAAGCGTCTGGCATGATAATTAAATCCCAGTTAAAGTAGTTCAAATATTTGAAGCTGTTCATAAATATATTCTGGCCCAGATCTGTTGCTTTGATGTACACTTTGCTCTCACAGTACAAAACCTACCCTTTCTGAATAATACTGACATCAGAAGGACGTGGTGAGGCAGAACAAAGCAGTGGGCATGGCAGTGAGTGACAGGACTTGGCACAGAGAGCTGGATCTCCTGCAGTGATCACATTCTTATCCCTTGTGCTTAGCATATTGAAAATGGGCAGTCTGCCAGAACAAAACATTGGACAAATTATGCTAGTGAGTGTGTGTGTGTGTGTGTGTGTGTGTGTGTGTGTGTGTGTGTGTGTGTGTGTGTGTGTGTGTGTGTGTGTGTGTGTGTGTTGCACTCCATACTCCTACAACAGAGAGGGTTGAGACATGTTGTATGACTTCTGTTTGTTTGTTTGTTTGTTTGTTTGTGTGTGTGTGTGTGTGCGTGAGTGAGTGTATGAGCAGCATATGGGTTAAGTGTAAGTACGCTCCAAACACACCTACAACTGTTTGGGACGTCAGGATCATCTTCACTAGCTATGAAAAACGACTCATCTCAATGACACACACTCTCCCAGTTACAGCCAAATAAAATGGACTGGGTGTTGCCACAGATCATAATCACTGTAGTTTATATTTATTATATGTGCCAAGAATCTAAATCTGGGCCTGTTGCCGCAAAGTCCACTATTTTGTTTTTGGATGTGTACAGTTAACAAATAAGAGCCAGTAATAGGTATGTAAACAATCTATATGACCTTATGAATACATATCCCCTCTCTCTCTCTACACATTTCATGTTTGCCTTCTTCATTAACTCTCAAATAAAAGTCAAAATCCCCAAATATAATCTTAAGAAAAAAGAAAGGGAAGTAGCCAGAAAGGACCAGCAAGATTATTCTGTAAGGTCTATGTGTATGAGGTGGAAAGAAAATGTAAGTCACTCTGGACAAAAACATCTGCTAAATTCATGTACTGGATTGTAATGTAATTTATTTCCTGTTTAATGACAATGACAACCCCCATGCCAAATTTCACACCCTCAAAATGGTCTGCCAGTTGACCAAGAGGAGCTGCCAGAATGAGAGTGAA